>NC_061112.1:44150901-44273933 GCF_002878395.1 Capsicum annuum | reverse complement strand
AAATAAGGAAATATAAAAGAAAATATTCAAGAAGATACGTCAACTAGTTGTCTGCTTATTTCCTATATATATATATATATATATATATATATATATATATATATAGGAAATAAGCAGACAACTAGTTGACGTATCTTCTTGAATATTTTCTTTTATATTTCCTTATTTTAATTTATTTATCTTATTTTTTAAATTTATTTATATATATTTTAAAAAATTACGTATTAAGTACTAAAAATCACAATAATTAAAAGTTTAAAATATTTAAAATATGTCATTTTATATTCTCTCCATTTTAATTTTTTATCTTTACTTTTTAATCTGTTATATATTAAAAATAAATTAACAACTTAAAATGTCTAAAAATCATATAAAAAATTTGATTGACTATCTAAATTCTATCTATGTCATATAAATTAAGAAAAAGAAAATAAATATTGGACCCATGTTATTAGCACCAACTTTTTTATATCTATTACTAATATATAAGTGCGAATGAAGTTGCTGAAGCAGGCAGCTTGTGAACGACATGCTTGTTTCAGCTGCTTCAATCATGATTTTACTATATCACCTCTAATTAATTATTATAAGTCAATTATGTATTACAAAATTAATAATATTTAATTAAAAAAGTAAAAAAAATATTTATGATATGTCTGTTTCAGCTGCTTCAATCGTGATTTTACCATATCATCTCTAATTAATTATTATAAGTCATTTACGTATTAGAAAATTAATAATATATAATTAAAAAAAGTAAACAGATATTTACGACATGCCTGCTTCAGCTGCTTCAACCGTGATTTTACTATATCATTTCTGATTAATTATATAAGTGATTTATATATTAAAAAATTAATAATATTGAATTGAAAAAATACAATAGGCATCTATAACATGTCTGCTTTAGTTACTTCAATCGTGATTTTATTATATTACACTTACTTAATTATTATAAATCATCTAAACATTAGAAAATTGATAATATTTCAGAAAATAAAAAGATAAAATAGATATAAAATCACAAGTTAATTACTTTTTATAGTAATTTTACTATATCGCTTCTAATTAGTTATTATGAGTCGGATGAAGCTTCCGAAGCAGGCAGTTTGTGGAAGACATGCTTGCTTCAGCTGCTTCAACCGTGATTTTACTATATCATTCTCAATTAATTATTATAAGTCATTTACGCATTCAAAAATTATTAATATTTAATTAAAAAGGTTAAATAGACATTTACGATATGTCTGCTCCAGCTGCTTCAACTTTGATTTTATTATATCAATCCATATTAATTATTATAAATCATCTAAGTATTAGAAAATTGATAATGCATCATAAAATAGGTAAAATAGACACAAAATGATAAGTTAACTCTTAATGTTTTAAATTAAGTTGAAGACTTATATGAGATCCACTTAAATTTTTTTATAAATATTTTTTATAGTAATTTTACCATATCACTTTTAATTAGTTATTATAAGTCACTTAAATATTAAATAATAAATAATATTTAATAACAAGAATAAAATAGATACAAAATGATAAATTAAAAACAATTTGATGTAATATGTCTGCCTATAATGCCCCGAATTTCTGAAATTGAAATGTCACACGGTGCTCATGATCCCAAAGGACCACAAGCTAACCTTTTTCTGATATCTGTACCTGGCCACTGTATAATATACTGTAATAAATGCAAAAAACTGGTGGAAACTTGCCATAAGGTTCAAAACATCTAAAATACTCAAAACTGAACACTGAATACTAATACATCTGTCTGAAAAACCTCTAGCTGTCTGAACTGTAAAGTTGATGGAACATGTCCCTTGCTAACTCCATCTACTGAAAATAAACTGAGTCAAATGCCATAATAAAATAAGGATCATCCTCGAATGAAGAGGACTCACTGCTACGTCTACTGCTGCTGACTGAGTCTCGACTACTAAGGGTGCTTTGGATCTCACGCTTCGAAACCTATGGTATAAGACACCATAGCGCAAGAGAAAAGTATGCGCCAGTCTTTGAATATAGTGGGATGCTAGATGAGGTAAGGCTAAATGCAAGGGCTTATGCATGAACATAGCTTAACTGAATAATGCGAGAGTACTGAATGAGGACATATGCATGAATGCACAAACCATAACTAAAATCATCGTTACTTTAAATACTGATACTCGGATATTTCTTTACTGACATTTGAACCCACTACTAATACTGAGATACTGAATAACTGAATCTCCGGATATTGAAACTGAGTACTGAAATTAAGATCAGTCCTCTTTAGCAGTTGATCTGATACAAGAAAACCAAGGGATACACGAAATTACACTCCAAACAGTCCACAAATCACAAGATTCGAGGACTTTTGGAGACCGACTCTCGGATTCACTACAACACACAATAACAAGATAAAGAGGTGTATTTTAACACCCAAACAACCACAATACACAATGAACAAGATGAACACAATGATTACAAAATTCAGATTCAACAAAGACATAAAATAGTCCACTACAAATCTACAATGTAAAGATAGATAGATAGACCAAATGAGGCAATAATATTGACAACCCAAGAATTGTTACACTCTTGAACCTTTAATACTACACACAACACTAACTTATCTCCTACGTAGGAATAAGAGGTACCTTGATCTCTCAATGCACCCAACGTTTCCAAGCATGAATCCAACACGAGAAATTCCCCCCTCAAGTTGAAAATCCTAGTTACATGGATTTCGGCTATGGGAGCCTTTCTCATAAGAGAGAAATATTTCTAAGTGTGATACAACATCAATATTCAGCCAAGTCTAAGACAAAATGACCTATAATGTTCTATTTATATTAGGTTACACCTAGAATACAAAATGACCAAAAGGCCCTTTAATGAAAAGCCTCAAAATGCAGCTCATGGAGTGTAGTGTAGGTTTGGTTTGGGTGTGTGTTTTAGGCCCTCTTTTACATTTTCTTGCACAGTCCAAGCCTCAGGTTCATTACACTTTCACACGTCCATCCTCGTGGTCGTACTTGTATCATGATCTCTAAAACTGATAATACTGAAGCTGATTAACTGAATCTACTAATATCAATGACTGAGTTCAGAGTTTGCTACAATCGACTTACTAAATTTGTGATCAAACCTTTCTAACAAATGATCTCTGAATCTACTAATAATGATAAAGAATGATTGTATCTGAGATCAGGCCTATCTAGCGAAAGATCTCTGAATCTTTTAAATAATAGAAATAACGGACTGAGTTTGAGATCAGGCCTATCTAATGGGTGATCTCCGGCTCTATTAGTATTGATACTGATTAACTTTATGTGAGACCAGACCTATCCAGCAAGTGGTCCATGAATCTATGGAACTATCTAAGTTCCTTACTGAGATAGGTGACTATATCTGACAGTCCTGATTTTTGAGTTCTACTCTGAAGACTGATACAAGATCGACAAAAAACATACAAACAACACCAAAATTAGTTCACAAGTTGAAAAAATCGTGGAACCTTTTGATGACCACTCTCGAATTCAATAAAAACACAATGTATTGTGGTGTTTAACACCTAAAAATAGCCCAAAACAAACTATGTTAACAACATCAAGATGAAGAACAAGAACAACACACGGGTTATAAGATAAATAATACACCACACGGCTATAAGATTACAACAAAGAAAATGATAGAGAGTGTGACATACACTACTAAAAAGACCAAGAACCTAAGTGTATTCAAGCACAAAGACTCTTGATAAAGATAGTATAAACACCTACACTATGCGGTGGACACAAGAGAGGACCTCAATCCGTCAACACCCAATGATCCAAGCAAACAAACAACAAAAGTGATTCCACACCTAAGTTATTTCCTAGTTTCAGCCAAGTCTTTATGGTAGAGAGAACATTTGGTTTTCAAGTGTGTTATACAATCTCCAATATCAAAAAACTAAGTAAAGTAACCTTAAAATATTTCTTATATAGGGTATTACAAATAGAAGACAAAAAGTCCAAAATGCCCCTTAGAGATTAGGTACCCCTCTAGTGTGAATTAGTGGTTGTTTTGATATGTTTTAAGCCCTTAATTCCACTTCTCTTGCACACACACATAGACTAATTCAATGCACATCCTCATAAGTTCATCTACGTGATCGCACTTGTATCAAAGACTGAAATTGAAACTGCAACTGTGGGAATTCCCACTTGATCGACATGCCCCAGCTCTAAACTAGTGGGGTCCAACCTGTAAACCCAGCTGAAAGGGTGTCAATACCGTGCCACGGGTAAAGACCTCTTCTATGGTCAAGCCTATCTAATGGGTGACCCTGAACAGGAAGTCAAGCCTAAGGCAATATAATAGTCAAGCCTTAATCTAACGGGTGACTCCTGGTCCTGCGCTGGCTATGCAGTTCTGGAGTTCAGGGACTATTACTAACGACTCTGCCTCTCTAACGGGGAAGCCGTTATCCCTGCACTCGCTCGGTGCTAGTTCCTACTCCCAACTGAAAGACACTAAACTGATTCTTGAACTGTACTAGACTGAGCTGAATCTATTACTGATTATCTGACTTGACTGATCTGAGAGTACTGAATTCTGTAACTGACTGAGTTTTAAGGATCATGGCTTGACTGAGATTATCATGAAAACTGACACTGGCTTTAGACAACAGCTAATTTATCGGGTATAAATACCCCCAAGACTCGATAACATAAAAGTAAAACATAACTATTCTTAAATAATCATGACCATGGACTTTCATTCACAACATAATCAATACGATATCTCGTCAATCACTTGAATGTCATACACATGTAAATGTATAGGGAATGCATACTAATATCTCATAGTTGTTCAATAAGAAATACACATGGATAAGAATGCATGCAACTTATCATAATCCATTCACTAAGGCATTTCAACAAACGCTTGGCATGCACTAGTTATTACAAAATTGGGGATTTCATGCTTAACATACTAAATAGGCACTATTATCTTTACTTAAGCATTTTATCAAACATATGGGGAACATGCTTTGGTTATACCACAAATTCTATACTTAATTATCATGAATACATCAATATCATGCAACTTGAAGAGGGTTTATCATGATCATCATACAATTCATCACATACTAGAATCAACTCTTGAAATTGGTAGTCTAAATCATGAATTAAAACCCAACAATACAAAATCATGAACTCTAATACACATAAATCATGAAATCTCATAAATATGTAAACCTCAAAATTTTGAAAAAGATTCTTGAGCTTCTTAGGTGGAAGGAACCCAAGGATCAACATCTAACATACCTTGTTATATGATTCTCGGAAGATTTACGAAGGAATCTTGATGACTTGGGTCTTGAGCTATGAACCCTAATGGTTGTTCTTGAAGAAAATTGAGAGAAAATTAGTATATTTGGGTGAAATAATGAGAAATCTCATGTTAAAGAGTATATATAAGGGTAGAAAAATAACCGTCTTTCCCTTGGAATTAAAATTCGGAACTGAAAAAAATCTCAATTTTACATGCTGGCACGACGCGCCATAATCGTGCCAGCTTACTGAAAATTGGACAATTGGAAAACTGCTTGATGGCTCGACGCGGTGGAAATCGCGTTGTCACCTTGGTTGCGAACTGAAAATACACCGCAACGCGGTGGAATCATGGAGGCTTACTGGATTTTGACAATTGCCATTTTAGCTGACTCCGCGATGCGTCAAAGTATCAGGTGGTATACTATCTCACAAAAATGGCTCTAACTCTTTGCCCGAGTGTCGAATTTGGGCGAATTTAGTATCGACGAAAAACTTATTCAATTCTCCACATGAAAAAAAGTCGATATTAGGGAAATTCTACATAGTTTAATAATATTTTTCACTTGGGAAGTCAGCCCTTACTCTTCTTAAGGATGAAACTCGAGTTGAAGAAAGTTTGGGGTATTACACTGTCAAAAAGAGAGTATGAGAGTGGTACACTTATTGTGATTCAAATAGAAAATTAAATACATAGTTATGAACTAAGATGTGAATGATCAAACTTTCATTTTTTATTAGATACAAATAAATGAAGCATGAAATACGTAAACTTTTTTGTTTTGGTGGTCGACATGTTTGCCGACCATCACTTGCTCCGTGGTTTTACTATATCACCCCTAATTAATAACTATTACTCCCTCCTTCCCATTTTATGTATCATCATTTCCTTTTTTGTCCGTCCCAAAAAGAATGTCACCTTTCCCTATTTGATAACTATTTAAAGATACAATTATACTTTTATCTTTATCGGTCCCATTTAATTAAAAATAATAATAGTACATTGTTTTAATGAAGGACAATTTGGTAAAAAAATCAAGTCTTTACTTATTTCTTAAACTCCATGCCCGATCAAATGACGCCACACAAAATGGGATGGAGGGAGTATATTTTATTTATGTATTACAAAATTAATAATATTTAATAAAAAGTAAAATAAACACTTATGACATGTCTGCTTCAGCTGTTTCAATCGTAATTTTACTATATTACCCCTAATTAATTATTATAAGTCATTTAAGTATTAAGAATTAATAATATTTAATAAAAAATATAAAATAAAAATAAAATAATAAATTAACTCTTCATATTTTAAATTAACTTGATATTTTAAATGAAGCCCACTTAAGTTATTTTCACACATATTTTTTATAGCACTTTTATTATATCACTTCTAATTAGTTATTATGAGTCATTTAAGACATATCTACTTTGCTACTTTAATTGTTATTTGTTCGACTCTCGAAATTATATCAGTGTCACTTAAGTTGGAATAGATAAAAAATATTATAAATCAGAACAATTAAAAATTTAAATTATTAAAAACTATTTAATTGTTTACGCTACTGCATGCATAAATATATTTTCTTAACACTTAATGAAAGATCTAAACTTTAGATAGTAAAATTATCCAAAGAATATAAATTATGATTAAATTTTTAAATACACTCATATTATATATAAATATATCAATACTTAATCATGACAATTTATTTGATTGCTTTCACGATAATTTTTTAAAAAATTATATTTAGCATGTTGCATCTGTATTGCCATTGGTCTAATATCTAATATATCTTATCCAATAAGAGGGAATGGGTTAGGAGAAGCAGGAAGGTCTTCGTCAATTCTCCTATCTGCTTCATAAGCTGTTTTCTCTCTAATTTTATTATATCACCTCTAATTAATTATTATAAATTTATTTATATATTACAAAATTAATAATATTTAATAAAAAATAAAGTAGATATCTATGAGGGAATGGGGTAGAAGAAGCAGGCAGGTCTCCTTCAACATGCCTACTTCTCCCGTCTGTTTCATATGCTGCTTCCTTCGTAATTTTATTATATCATTTCTAATTAAATTTATAAATTTATTTATGTATTAAAAAATTAATAATATTTAATAAAAAAGTAAATTAGTTATTTATGACATGTCTGCTTCAGCTGCTTCACCAAATATTTTTGTATAATAATTTTGTTATATCGCTTCTAATTAGACATGTCTGCTTTTCTGTTTCAATCGTGATTTTACTATGTCACTCCTAATTAATCATTATGACTATTTGAAATTTTGCACAAGTATTTTTTACAGTAATTTTTCTATATCTCTTCTAATTAGTTGTTGTGAGTCATTAAGACATGTCTGCTACACACTGTTTTAATCATAACTTTACTATATCACTCATAATTAATTATTATGGTATCTAAGCATTTGAAAATTACATAAAAAAATATTATAAATTACAATAGTTAACAACTTAAAATATCTAAAAAAAAATTTATTATATTTTTTTAAAAAATATATAAAAAATATTATAAATCATAATGATTAAAATAATTTTTTTTAAAATATTTATTTGGCCGTGCCTTGCACGAGCTATTCGTAACTAGTATAATATAAAAAGATGACATGCCGCCTGTATAAAGTTTTTTTTAAGTGAAAATATATATATAAAAAACATAAGATGGTGTTTGTTTGGATATTATTAAAGAAAAAAGATAAGACTTTCTTAAAAACAAGAATTATTCAAACATATTTTTATTTCCATAAAAAATCTTAGTAGTTCGGATAATATCTTGTCAGATTGCATCATTTGAAAAGGGCAAATTTTGAAAAAGTGATGAAATAGTCAAAACTGTTTACCCACCATGGCAGAAAAAGCGAAAAGTGTCTTTCCACAAAAATGATGACACGTGGTAGACAAAAGAAGAAAGTACAAGGTTCCAGTTCTACTCGCGAGTATGAAAACATGGAATTTTAGCACTTTCGTCAAAATCTTGGCTTAAATAAAACACGATATTTAAAAAAAATAGAAAAAGGGAAAAAAGAAGTCAAATTTCCACGTGTCATTGAATGTGAGCCACAAGACTTGAATCGATTTCTCGGTCGTTCTACCGGAAATTCGAAAAATACCCCCAAAAGAAAACGAAACTTTCACTTTACCCCATGACGTGGCAGCACTTCCCTTCTCCCCTTTTCAACCCCCAAAAAACTGAAAAAATTATTTTTCATTTGCCCATTTTTCTCTGCCTTCTTCTGCTTCTCCTTTTTCTTCAACTTCCCAAATATTTGTTTTGTTTTCTTCACACTTGTTTAGTTTATCCTTCATCTTCTTTTAGGACAACTGTCTTCTTTCTCGTTACTCTGTGTTTCGCTCTTAAGAATTAGACAAATCGTTGCATATTTATTTATTTCGAACTTGTTGTTTCTTTGTTTCTCTATGATCAGTGGCCTTTATTCAAGAATTTTGATGTTTTGTTGGTGAGAAGGATGAAGATTCAGATCTATAAAGGGGAAAATTTTGAAGTGAACAGGGTCTGAAGAGCTACAGTTCTGTGTTGGGATTTTAGATCGTGTGGTTTCTTGGAATTTTTTGGATCTTGGAGCTTAATATTGACTGAATTTGAAAGTGACCGTTGATATTTCTGGGTTTGGGCACTGAAGAGAATTTATTAGCTAAACAAGGAATACTGTTTGTTTCAGCAAAAATGAATATACCAGTATGCATCTTATCTATTTTTCTTACGTATTTAATCTTTAGATGATACTCCTTCCATTTCAATTTGTTTGTTCTATTTTAGATTTGACAGTAATTAAAGAAATTAAAGAAATTTTTAATGTTTTAGTCTTAAATTTAAAATAAATTGAATGTACTAAAATGTCTTTGGTCTTAAATGTCATGTAAAAATAAAAAGTTGAGATTTAAGAGTTACGAAAAATGAAAAAAGGACGTATTTTTTAAAAAGGAAATAAGGAATGCTACTTTTTGTGATTTTTTTCGAGGTGCCTTGCTCTCAATTGTTAAAAAAGATGTTTTTTGCTTGTTCCAACTTCCAACAGATTATACTTATGTTTGTCCATAATGGCTCCATTATGTGTGCACAGGGATATTAGTCAACCATGTTCCAGCCATGGTAGGTTAAATTAATTTTATGATTGAACGCAAGTCTTATTAGGGGGATGTTGAAGTAGACAGAAAAAATTGCAACTCTTTAGAATTTTTACTTTTTATAAATCAAAAGCTTATTAGTCTAGATTTGCGAGGATTTGTGGTTTTGGTTTTGGGTTGAAAGGAACTAAATTTGGGAATGAATTATGCAGGTTAATTTATTATTCTCCTTTTACCTCAGATGCATCAGTCAATTAAAAATTGTTTTTTGGTATAGTCCTGAATTGTTTCAATCAACTGTAAGATATTTTCAGCGTAGACAAATTCAATAGTCATTATGATAACCTAAGTTTTTTTTTTTTGGGGGTTGGGGGGTTGGGGGTAACCATAATTCTACATTAGTAGGGATGCTCTGCTTCAAATGGAAAATCTGTCATAAGAACTTCAAATCTCCCTAGAATAAATGAGGTTGTAACTAATGTCTCCTTACTCTCCTGAAATTTTAGGATCAAAGTGAGTCGGACACTACACCTCCCAGCAGAAGTAGGATCTCACTTGCTGTGGGAGCTCGCATTCAGCTTGAAGAGCAAGTTACTCCAGCAGAAGAATATGCTCCTAAGGTTCGGTGCGCTGCCCAAATGCCATAATTAACAATATAGTTTATGTTAACTTGTTAAGCTCATATCTGACTGGATGTTCTATTTCATACAAACAGATAAGAAAGCCATACACCATTTCAAAGCAAAGAGAGAGGTGGTCAGAGGAAGAACATAAGAAGTTCCTTGAAGCTTTAAGGCTGCATGGTAGGGCATGGCGACGTATAGAAGGTAAACAGCTAATAAAATCAATGGATTGTTCGAGTTATCTTCTGCTGCTCACTCTATACTAAAGAGACGTTTATTTCTCAGAGCACGTGGGCACCAAAACTGCAGTTCAGATCAGAAGCCATGCTCAGAAGTTTTTCTCAAAGGTTTGTGACTTGCTTTAAAAGCATCCTCTCATTATTAATGGTCAAATCTGTTTCTTATTGGCTATTGACGTCAACTGTTTTCTTGTGATCAGGTTGTTCGTGAATTGAATAATGGTGATGCAAGCTCTGTGAAATCCATTGAGATCCCTCCTCCTCGGCCTAAAAGAAAACCAATGCACCCTTATCCACGTAAAATGGCAACTCCAGTTAAAAGTGGAACCCTAGCTCCAGAGAAATTGAAGAGCTCTACTTCACCTGATCTCTGTCTCTCTGAACCAGAGGATCAGTCTCCTACCACTGTGTTGTCTGCCCTAGGTTCTTTTGCATTTGGCACTGTACATTCCAGTAAGCCAAGTGAGCACTCATCACCTGTTTCATCAGATGTTGCTGAAAATTCTGGTGATGTTGTACTTTCTGAACCATCCGATATCATTCTTGAGGAGAGAAGATCTTCACCCGCCCGAGGTTATGCTAGTTCAAATCAAGACAACCAGTCTTGCATGGTACATACTACCTGTACTATCTTGTGGAACTGCTGCTTTTTGGTTCCCATGCTGATGCTACTATGTATGATTTCTCATTTGACACCACTCATTGTGATTTTCCTGTTTGATTTGTACATCCAGAAACTAGATTTGTTTCCGGAAGACAATGATTTTGTGAAAGAAGGCTTAGATGAGGCATCATCCACGCAGTGTCTGAAGTTGTTTGGTAAAACTGTATTAGTCACTGATTCTTATAAGCCATCTTCAACTTGTGGCGAAATATTGCTGACAGATGAGAATGATGAACCAGCGTCACCGACATTGCCTCAAAGCTCCGTCCCTACGAAATATTTGCGCTGGGGTTCAGAATGTCCCCGAAGTACCTTAACTATTGGACTCCCTGCACAATCATATTACATCCCCGCACCAAATGGAAGTTCAGGACCTAATCAAAGTACCACTTCCCCTCTTTTGCCGTGGGGCTCATCATATGTATCTGATAAATTTCCTTGTGCTCAGGTGCATAGCCCAATTCCAATCAAGGGATGTCCACTCTTTAATGAAACAGGTTTGGATGATAAGGAAACTCAAAAGGAAGGGTCTTCCACCGCCTCCAACGCAGAATCAGCAGATGTGGAGTCGAGTGGAGACACGAATTTGGAAATTGAAGCTCAAAGTGGTAACGGCAATCTGGTTGTAGTGTCCGTCAGAGTCAGTGTACCCCCTCTGTTTGAGCGAAGAGCAAATTTCACAAAGCGTGTGGAGGGTTTTGTTCCATATAAGAGATGTTTGGCTGAAGGAGGCATCAGTTCCTCAACAATAACCGGAGAAGAAAGAGAGGAGCAACGAACCCGATTATGTTTGTAGTTACTTTCTCGTGCTTTGCTTTGTTTGTTTGTAAAGGTTAGCACATCCCTTTTTGGTTCTAATTATAATGTCAGTTTGCTGGGGAACTGAAAGAAGAGAAACAAGACCATGGCTGTAAAGGCGGCTCATCCCTCTAGCTTTTGCCGAATGGCAGAAGCAGCCTTCCTAATTCGGCAGAAGCAGCCTTCCTAATTTTTCGAAATCAATTGTTTAAATGTATATTGATAAATTAAGTGTGAATTCATCTCATCACTTGCAGTTTTGGCAGATGAGCTAACGCTCAAATAACTCTACTATTAGATTTTGCGTTGCTCGCTTATCATGTTTTCTCACTAAGGTTCAGTTTAAGCATTGGTTCGACTCTTAAGAGTGGCTTCTATATCTTTAAAATTGATTATCTTGAATGCTTAAGAGGAAGTTTCCAGAATCGAGTTTCAAAAAGTAAGCCCCAATTTAAGATTTTGGGTAAGCTACCATTTTCGATTTTGAAAGCCCTTCTCTTCGGAGTAATTTCCTTGAAAAATTAATTCACTAAGCCCCAATTTAAGATTTTGGGTAAGCTACCATTTTCGATTTTGAAAGCCCTTCTCTTCGGAGTAATTTCCTTGAAAAATTAATTCTCTTTCGTGAAATGATTTTGTTTGAATTATAAATTTTCCAACAATAAAAAAGATTAAAATTGCAACATATTGTTTAGTAAGAAATTCGATCACACTTCAGTTGGAACTTAGACGTAAATACTTTAAAATATTTGTAATGTGGGTATTTGATGATAATAGTTATTGTGGTACTATGCTTTGTCTGATAATTTGATCAACTTATTGAGGGATACATGAAGAATCTTTGTTTTGATAATTTGATTTAACTTATTGAGGGATAGATGAAGAATCAGTTACCCACACCAGGTCGATGAAGAATCAGTTATCAGTTATTCACACTAGGCTGATTTCAAAAGGAACAAGGGAATTAAGATTTCAGAAAAACAAGCTGATTTCAGAAAGAACAAATGAATTAAGATTTCAGGCAAATAAGTTATAACTATTCTTCAAATGGGTCTTATTTCTTAAGAATTAAGATGAGAGATCAGGTTC
The DNA here is from genome assembly GCF_002878395.1 of Capsicum annuum. Classification (NCBI taxonomy): domain Eukaryota; kingdom Viridiplantae; phylum Streptophyta; class Magnoliopsida; order Solanales; family Solanaceae; genus Capsicum; species Capsicum annuum. Next base: position 44,261,094 of record NC_061112.1, on the reverse strand, counting down.
GCCCGCTGTTGAACTTCTGGTAGTCAACAATACAACTAACAACTGTGCATTTTTTGTAGGAAAGTTGGTGCACAGCAGCAGAGGAACAACAACTCTCGAATCTGGACCAGTGAAAAACATTTTAGATCTTCCCTCACATTTGCTTTATATATATAGATCATTATGTGGGAGGAAAATCTAGCCTTTGCAATCACAAAAATATTCATCTCTCAAAGCAAAAACTATCATTCAAATAACATTGCTCATTAACAAAAGAAACCTGATTGAGTTGCTGCATTAGTCTTTGTTGTTTTATTGAGTTTTGTGTTTTTTGTTCTTACACTTTAAATCTACTCCTAAATTATAAAGAATAGGAGATATTTTGCTTGTCTAAGTTTTTAGGTTGAGATGCATTAACTAGAGTTAGTTAGTCGAATCATTTATTGTGTAGTCTTAATTAGTCGAACCATCTATTGTTTAGTCAAGTTTGTTTTCACCATTACTTAGTGTTTCTCTCGAATACAGTTACCTAAGAACATCAACTAAAGTTAGTTGATTAATTGTGTGTAGTAGAGTTGCTGCACAAAACTGGATAGAGTTACGTAGAACTGTTGACTAGAGTTAGTTGATCTTGGGTGTATTTATACACCTATTGTTTACCCATATTTGAATTAAGTTTTGAGAGAAAAGTATCGTAGTTACGTATGTTTTATCCTACTCTTGATGTAACTGAGCTAACCTACATGATTAGTACTATTTCAGGAGTGAATGAGGCATATGGAGACAGAAAGATCACGGAGTTTAAAAGATACAAAACAGGAGCAAAATAGCGCAAACGGAGACTACAAAATAGTGCCCCGCGCTATGACCTTTAGGACGCGCGCTGCTCTATGCGACATGACCCTCTCTCTAAAGTAGCACAATCTTTTTTAAATCAAGCCAAGGGCTTGGAGGTAATTTCACCATGCATTTATAAATACCCGAGCCCATTTTTTAGAGAACTTATGCAGTATTTGTAGCACTGAAGAGAGACTAAGGATTATTCCATTAGGGTTTATCTTTTGTAAAAACTAACATTCTTTAATTTTGGTATGAACAAGATTACATTTGTTATTTTATTTCAAAGTATGAGTAGATAATTACCCTTGTTCTGGGGTTACGGTCGAAACATAATTGCTTGGTATTGTTTAAATCAATGAAGTTTATTTCAAAATTACTATTTTATTGTCTGACCAGCACTAGAATATACGTGTAATTCTTGTATGAACTGACTATGGAAATACTAGAATACGACGAGGAACACAAGGGATAAGATCATCTCTTACGAAAGTAGGGTCATTCACAACTAAGATATAATATACCTAGTCTGACTTATTTGACTACATACGAGATGAAAATGTTAAAGCATTTAGATTGGCAACTCACATCAACGCTCAACAATATTGTGAGACTAATATAAATAGAGAATTTAGAGGATGACTATTTTTGGATCCTACATTTAACCCCATAACCCGCACATAGAGAAATAAAGTTCATTAAGACAAACAAATGCTAAACATGATTGTGTGATGTGTCATAACCCTACTATCTCTCTTTTTATTGATTACAACTTTGCGGAAATTGTATGCAACCTTTTTGTTCACGTACTGTTAGGAAATAATAATTTTTACAAACTCTTTGATATATCCCAACACTTGATTGAAATATTATTAATTACTTGATTAACTAAATTACAAAACTAGTAGCCCCTATGGGTTCGACATTTGACTCATTTAGAGCTACTCTATTACTTGTCCAACCACGTACACTTGCGTGTGCGGTAGGCCACAATAAGTTTTTGGTGCAAATGCTGAAGACTTTAAGAAATTAGTAATTTTCTAAATTTTATTTTTGGTGATATCATACAAGTGTTGACAACTTGATCTTAGCGACTGATTTTTGTCACCTTATTTTAACTCCAAAAAGATTCATTCTAAGGGTCGAAAGAGTTTTTATTATTAAAGTGAAAAAAGATAAAAATCTGTTTCGAAAAGGACCTTTTATATTCAAAACTCAGAGTCGCCACTTGACATAATCCGGTGTGCCAAGTCACCCTTTGGAAATCCCTTTCAAAATGGTTTTGACTCTAAAACTGATCTGCGAATAGAGATTCCGATTAAGAAATTCTGGTGACCGAGGGGAAGGTGTTAGGCATCCCTCGATCTCGTGGTTCGACCACGATCGCTTGATGAAGCATATCGACTAATTTGACATTATAAATGTATAAACCACACAAAAACACAAAAAGCAATCAATCAAACACCCGAAACAAAATAAATTCAAAATATAGTGCTCAGTCCGATTGTACAGTCCAAAAATAAAAAAATGTGAAAAATAAATCCTATTCTAGCCTACACTAATCCTAAACTATGCTCTTGTGCTTTACCCGATGCCTCGGGCCTTCATCACAAACCTCCTTTGCGTACATGATACGTCGGGCCATTCCCCGGTAAATAAGTACAAAAGACCTCGAGGCATTCCCCGACGAAATGAATATATATTTTCAATGCGAGAAAACCAAACCATTCAATAAAATTTCAAACATTCACCAAAACCACAAATTCTAAACTTGGCCTACCCAACCTACGTTTGGCTACCCCACTCGACCTATCATGATACTATTATGTTCAATGACATCAATATTTATTCCGAATTAAACAAAACAACAATAAAACAAAATTAATCCAAATTCGCCCGTTTTATCAGTTTTTCAATTCCGTCTTCCCAAATTTTATTGTCAAACTAATTAACCTATTCTTCGACTATCAAATCCAACATCAACCACATACACACAACAAAGATTCAAGCATGCTAAACAAATAAATTATTCACACCCGTAACAAACAACTAAAATTCCAAAATAGAATAGGGAATGAGATAAGAAATGGACCTCAATACCTCTTTCAATCAATTGTTATTCGATTAAATGAGATGAAATCCGTACTGAAAACCTCAAATCGAACCTCAACACGAATTCCAAATGAAATTTTGACCTCGAATCGAACTGCGATAAAGAACAATCAATCTCCAGTATATCCTTTATGTTTCCCCCCCAAAACATACTCAGAACTCGCAAAACAATAGCGATTCATACCCAATTTCAAATGCAGCGTCACTGTTGCTTTCGTTTTTAGTCGGATTTCGATGGGGGATGAGTCGAATTAGGGATTTCTCATTCACTGTCTCTAATTTCTCTTCACGGTCCTGGCCATACTCACCTATTTCTCAATCTCTCTCCCTTTTTTTGTCCATCTCTCTCGTATCTCTTTTTCTCTCTCTCTCTCTTTCATTTTCTCTCTCTGTGTCTCGATGTGTGTGGTGTATGTAGAGTTAGTTATCATGTGTGTGATGTGAAGATGGAAATTCAAGAGGTGTGTTTCCGTTCTTGATTTTTGAGGTCAGTGAGTGTGTGTGTACCCGTATACCCTATGTGTCATAAAATGGTCTTTGCTGTGAGGGTATATTCATGATGATGATGGAGAATTGTTTCCCTTTTTGTATGATTCCAGTAGGACACGTGAGTGAGGTGAGGAGGTAGGGATTGGGTAGGTGAGGGTAGGGGTATGGGGTGGTGAGGTCTGAGGTGTCCACTTTTAATTGGAGAGGTTGTTAGGATAGGATTAAAACAAGGTAAAATTTGTTAAGGGTTGATGTTTTTGTCATTTTATGGAGGGTATAATCATATGGATGGGGGTTTGGGGTAATGTGAGCTAAAAATGAATAAAATTGGACTTAGGAGGGACAAAATTAGGTGTCTACAACATGCCCCCTTTGAATGTAAACATGAATTGTTTTCAGACAAAGAAGTAGACAACGAGATAGAATTTTGTCTCGACCATTATTAAAAGAATGAAACAGAAGGAAGGAGGGACACCAAGTCTTGACTTAGGACATCCTACCTTCCCAAGTTATGAGGGAATCAAGTTACAGGTATCTTAAAGGATTGGAAGGAGATGGACTATATCGAGTTGGAGAGTCGAGTGAGGTCCCATCGAGGTTCTGGTGGCGGCTCTGTCATTACATTAAAAATTGAAAAATTGTAAGAGTTAAAAAGATAAATAAAATTACAAAAGTCCTATCTATGCAGCTTGTTTTGAACTCTTGACTTGAGTTTCATCACCCTATTCTTCAGGCGGGCTCCTGACTTGTAATTTTTCAATTTGTTGCTTGGCTTTCAATTATTTTACCTTGTTGCTTGACTTTCCATTTATTCACCTTGTGCTTCGGGCGGGCTCCAATGTTGCTTGAATTGTCCAAACAAGGAAGTACGTCTCTTTACAAATACTGCTTGAATTGCCCAAACAAGAAAATGAATCTCCTTTCAAACACCACTTGAATTACCAAACAAGGAATTGCGTCTCCTTAAAAATACCGCTTGAATTACCAAATAATAAAGTGTGTTTCATTACAAATGTTGCTTGAATTGCCCAAACAAAGAAGTACATCTCCTTGCAAATACCACTTGAATTACCCAAATATGGAAGTGCGTGTCTCTACAAATGCTACTTGAATTATCCAAACAAGGAAGTGTGTCTCCTAGAGATCTTGAATTTTAAGTTTTACCATGGTTTTGATTACCAAACTTGTGCAACAACATTACCTCTTGCATTTGTAGAAGTGAGAAATTACGTTCTTTGATGTTTAGGCTCCTAAATCCTTGATCTGAATGTAACATGTGTTCCTATTTCATACAAACAAAACTTGTGAGTTTAAAAACATGGTGGCTGGTTTGTGGCTTTAGCTTTTACGGTAATTACTCTTGCCCTCATCACATTTAACCTTACTTTCGACCATTAGCATATGTCACTGACTTGCTGCATCATTGACCCAAACTCAGATTATTAAGAGTAACTCTAAAACAAACACAATATCTCTGCTTTGCCATGCTTCTCAGATAAACTGTTTGAACCTTGGTATTTTCATGAGTTGCCAGACTTGTCAATTGACAAAAATTTCTGCATGTCTTATTTCGGCTCACAATCATGTCTCTTTCATGTGTTGGCCTTTTGTCTTGCTTTGCGCAATTAAAGAAGCTTCTAGTCAGTTTTGAAATCTTTTCTCACTTGTTTTGATATGGACTTGACTCAAAGACAAGAGGAAAATGATGATGAATTTTATTTGGACAACTGACTCAAGAAAACAAAATAAAAACAAAAGAAGAAAGAAAAGACAATGAATGTCCCCGTTTGAAACAAATAAATAAAAAAATTTATCTAGAAATGACAGTCAACTTTAATGATTATGCCATGCATTTTGGATTAAGCTGCCTGATCTTTCCATCCAAACTTTCTACCAATTGTTATTAAGTTAATGGCTATGAAACTGAGTTGTTTCTTTAGGTCAATTGACACCTTGAAGGGTTTTTACCAACAAACCTCTCTCATTTTTTTTTTCTCAGTTCACCATTGACTTATGGTGTCTGTGAGGGTTTTTTCACCAATGAGACTCTTATTTTTATTTTTCTCAACTCACTGTCGTCTTACAGTGCCCTTGAGGGTTTTCACCGATAAAATTCTCTCATTTTTATCTCTATCGACTTACCATCGCCTTATGGTGCCCGTGAGGGTTTTCACCAATAAGACTCTTATATTTATTTCTTTTCTCTTTCCTTATGCTGAGGAAGACAAGTAGTTCCCAAAATGCGTCATCATATCCTTTGGATGCTTATCCTTAACATTCTCAAAGATTTATTCGAAGGTCTTTCTTTGGTTGTACCTTGGCTTTTGGATAGGGTTAGAAAGAAAGGATGACATGAGGCTCAAATGACACTTGAAGTGGGGTAGGACTTACAACTTTTGGAATCTACTCAAACAATGAGGATTAACTCATGCCCCAGTTTCTTTGACTGAGCAATTCTAAATTATTTATTTGATTGGACCGAGCCCAAAGTAGGGCAACCTACGTATCTCACCCTCGAAAGAGGAGAATCAGGTTACGCGTAGTTCTGGCAGCTTGTTTTGCTTGATTCTAATTTCTTTTTTTCTTTTGACTTTTTTTTCTTTGTAATTTTCCTAACTTTATTTTTCTTGACACTCTTTTTTTCTTTTTGGACATATTTTTTCTCTTTTTTTGTAACTTTCTGACTCTATTCTTTTGCTCGACACTTTTCTTTTGAGTTTTGCTGACTCTATCTTGATTCCAAAAGAGAGGTATGAAAGAAAATAGGACTAAATCTCAAATGGGGTAAACAAAGGATGACACAATGTTTGGATAACAGAATAAAATGCCTTCGTCATATCAATCCTTGAAAATACTAGTAGATAACATGCAAGTGAAAGTGAAAGATAAAGATCATTGTGACATCTCTTACAACATTAACTTTGACTGAGTCTGTGTGTCACTACTTCTTCTGCAAACTCCACCTTTATTGTACATTCCTCATATCGAATGAATCATACTTTCGTGGAGCTAATTTTTTTGTTCCTTTTGTTGTAGGATCACACACACTATTTGACCTAATTGAGACATGCCTTTCAATTAATGACCAAGTTATTCTTGCGATTCTCAAATAATTGCCTTAATTTTTCAAATAAGGCTTCAACTTGTCACCAAATGTCTCGACACTCTACCTATGTCCTCAGATACTCTTTTTTTCTAACATTAATCCTTTGACTCAATGCTCATTCTTAAACTGGATTTTAAGATCTGGATGAGAATTCTGCTAGCACGTCATAACACTAGAATCAACCTAAAATGTATTATGTAAAGAAAACAAACAAACAACATAAATTTAAAACACAAAGGAAAAAAGGGACACTCCATTTAATTAAAATGAAAGATAGAAGGATTTGAACATAATGACAAAAGGACAAAACAAGATAGATCCCAAACTACAACCCTGAAATAATTTGGATAACAGAAAATAAAACAAAACAGGCTACCAAACCTCTTCCTAGTAGGGAAAAAGGGTGACTTCTCAATTGCTCAGCCTGACATCTTAGCCACTGGTTTGCATATTAGCTTGACTAGAACTTTCCTCATTGTCAATGTTCTGCACCATAATTGATTTAACTTGAATTATATTTTCAATTTCTCTTTTCAAAGCATGACAATCTTCAATATTGTGACCCTGAACATCAGAATGATATGCACATCATACATTAGGATCAAAACTTCTTGAATGTGGGTCAGGAGTATACCCAAGGAGAGGAGTAATCATTCCCCACTGTACCAATCTCTGGAATAAACTGGCATATGACTCTCTAATTGGTGTAAAGCTATTCCTCGACTTCTGCCTAGTTTTATTATTTGGCTTGGACCAAAAATCTAACCTAGAAGAGCTTTGGTATGTTTGTGGAGTTTGAGGATGACTCTGAGGAGTTGGTGCACGCCATTGTAGGTAAGAAGGGGATTGAACATATGGTTGTGCATTGTATACTAGATATGGCAGCGGAGGAATGGAGTATAATGGATTTTAGGAGTGATTCTGTGGAGCTTGGGCATAAGCTTGGGTTTGAGCCTGTGGGTAACGACGGTGTGGTCCTCTTGACCATGCGTGTTGTCCAACTACAATGGAAGATGCATCTTCCTCATACTTCTTCCCTCCAAAACTTTCCAAACCTTTTTGAATTGCTTGAGTAGTCACTTTCAATGTCGCAAAACTCACAATGCGGACGATCTTAATTCCATCCTCTATCATCTCCCCCATTTTGAGTACCTCAATAAATGACTTACCTAATGCAGGTAACAAGTGTTGATAATATTTTTTATCTTGCGCTTGAATAAATACCTCCACTATCTTACTTTCTTTCATTGACGATTTCACCCCAGTAGTTTGTTCACGCCATCTAATCGCATACTCTCTCAGTACTCTTTTTCTTCATGTTAGTTAGGGATTTCCCATCAGGAATCAACTCCACATTGTATTGGAATTGTTGCACAAATTCATTAGCTAGGTCATCCCAACTAATCCACTTGTCGATGTCTTGGTTAACAAACCATTCTGAAGCTAGGCCTGAAAGACTCTCACCGAAATATGCCATGAGTAATTCTTCCTTCCCCCAGCACCCCTTAGTTGGTTGCAATAATATCTCAAATGTACTACAGGATCTCCATGTCCATCATACCTCTCAAACTTTGGCATTTTAAAACCAGAAAAAAGATAAATCCTTGGAAACATGCACAGATCTTTATATGATAAACTTTTGTACCCCCAAGTCCCTGGAGGTCTTTCAAAGCCAGTTCCAAACTTCTCAATTTTTTGGTCATTTCTTCTTGTTCTTCTGTTATAACAGGCTTCTCAGTGTTAAGAGGAAATTTTGGCGGGTGAGTATAGCCATAAGGATTAGTCGACTTAAATGTGGGCTCAATAGCATGATGTTAATCAGTAAAAATATTCAATACAATATCTCTCGCAGAGTGGGGAGGAACAACTTATGAATAAACCTTAAAAGTAGGAGCTTCGGGTGGGAGTGGTGCTGCAAAAACATGAACAGTGGGTGGAGCCGAGCATGCAGTAGCTTTGTGTTGAGGAGTGAGAAAATGAATATTGGAAGTGTTTGGATAGTGTTGCCCCGGAGCAGGTCCTAATGCATGTTGTGGTGTGTCAACAATAATAGGAAACTGTGTATTTGACACTGGAGGCAAGCTAGAAAGATATTCCAGATTATCAGTGGGAAATGGAGGAGGTGGCAACCCATTAGCCCAAGCTCGATGCATTTCTATCATTTGTTACCTTAATTTTTGAATCTCTTCATTAGCTCCTAAATTCTCATTGCCGAACTCCCTATCTGATCAGTGACAACAAACTCGATATCCTTGTTGTCCATAACTTTCTCTGTGACTTGATGCAATATGGAGGACCAGCCAAAATGCCACAAACCAACCACTTTAAACTAACTGAACAAGATATAGCAAATGCATTAGAATTCAACATTTTTTTTTTCAAAACCTTTTTTTTTCTTTTTGAAAAGGTCACCGAACCTAAGAGGGTGAATTTGTCAATTAAACTCTTTTTCCTTTATTTCTTCTTTTTCTTGAAACTTTAAGAGAAAAAAGAAAAAAAAAGAAAATAACAATTTATCAAAAGAATTGACAAAAATCCTTTTGCATTTTCAGGTTTAAACTCCCTTTACAAAATAGAACCTATGATTACCAAAGAAAAATCTTTTGGGGTTTTCGATTTTGAATTTCATAGGAAAATGAAACTTGAAACTATTAAAGAAAAATCTTTTTGTAGTTTTGTTTTAGAGATGTATATGAAAGACCTACTCTAAGTGAAGAGTGAAGAAAATCTTTTTGAATTTTTCAAATTCCTATACAAAATGAAATCTATAATTACTGAAGAAAATATGTTCGGATTTTTGATTTTGAATTTCATACAAAAATGAAACTTAAACTTATTAAAGAAAAATATTTTTTTTGTTGTTTTCTTTTAAAGATGTACATGAAACACCTACTCTAAGTGAAGAGTGTAGAAAATCTTTTTTGAATTTTTGAAATAAGATCTCTAAACCCACAATAGGCTGCTTACGTATCTCACTTCCGAGAGAGGAGAATCAGGGGTGCGTAGTTCATCCAGATTGAAAAATTAAGGATTATAGAACAAACAAAACCTTGACTTGAGAGACACGAGTACTCGATGAAAATAAAATCTTTTTGGATTTTTAATTTGACACTTCATACAAAAATGACACCAACAACCATGAAAGAAAAATCTTTTTGATATTTTCGATATGAAATAGACAAAACTTTTATCATCTTTTTGAATTTTCCTTTTATAAAAAGCTCCTATTAGAATTTTTTTTTTTGAAATTTTTGAATTATGAATGCATGATAAAGGAACAAAAGGAAAATCTTTTTGATGTTTTTGAGAAAATAAGTGTGAAAAGTAAACAAACTTTCTGAATTTTTGAATTGTGAAGAAAAAAATCAAAAGCCATAAAGAACTCTAAAAACTTACGAAACTCTTTTTTTTTCTGACTCACTATTCCTTTTCTATTTTTTCAACGCTTTCTTGTCTACACACTTTACTTCTAACACATGCTTTCCCTCAAACCGGTCCATCAAATAACCACATTACCCTCAAAGATGCAACATTTAACACGTAGGGATGCTTTAGAGGTGAGTCTCCTACAAAGGACCAAGTGGGTCCCGCTAGGTCTCAATATGATGCAGATAAACATGACCGAAAGGCTGACCTACGTTAAGGTTTGCTAACAAGGCTGTTCGGGGAAGCATATGGTCGATAGTGGCTGCTTTGCTTTCCACCCACTCCATACGTCTGATGGCTCCCTCTCCTAAAATAAGGGTGACTCAACTAGAGTTTGTGTTCACGACGTACACTCCAGGAATTGTTGTAGAAAAAATTAACTCGGGTAATGCACATGATGCCAGCTATAAAGCGGGAACACACAAGAGAAAAAATGTAAACACGTAGCACGTAAGCACTCAAGAATGATAAAATAAACACAAACAATAACCCAAACAATGTTTATACACTCATAATGTCAAACTAAGCTGATACAACTCAAAAAATAAGATCGAATTATGAAAAGCTCCCCAGCAGAGTTGCTAGAGCTGTTACACCCTTTTTATAACTCCAAAAAGATTCATTCTAAGGGTCGAAAGAGTTTTTATTATCAAAGTGACAAAAAATAAAAAACTATTTCAAAAAGGACCTTTTATATTCAAAACTCAGATTCGTCAATTGACATAATTCGGTGTGCCAAGTCACCCTTTGGGAATCCCCTTTAAAACGGTTTTGACTCTAAAACTCATCTGCGAATAGAGATTCTGGTTAAGGAATTTTGTTTATCGAGGGAAAGGTGTTAGGCACCCCTTGATCCCGTGGTTTGACCACGGTCGCTTGATGAAGCATATCGACTAATTTGATATTATAAATGTATAAACCACACAAAAACACATAAAATCAATCAAACACACGAAACAAAATAAATTCAATTTATAGTGCTCAGTCCAATTATATAGTCCAAAAATAAAAAAATGCAAAAAATAAATTCTATTCTAGCCTACACTAATCCTGAACTATGCTCCCGTGCTTTACCCGATGCCTCGGGCCTTCATCACGAACCTCTTTTGCGTACATGATACGTCGGGCCATTCCCTGGTAAATAAGTACAAAATACCTCGAGGCATTCCCTGGCGAAATGAATATATATTTTCAATGCGAGAAAACCAAACCATTCAACAAAATTTCAAACATTCATCAAAACCACAAATTTTAAACTTGGCCTACCCAACCTACGTTTACCTACCCCACTCGACGTATCATGATACTATTATGTTCAACGACATCAATATTTATTCCGAATTAAACAAAACAACAATAAATCAAAATTAATCCAAATTCGCCCTTTTTATCAGTTTTTCAATTTTGTTTTTCTCAATTTAATTGTCAAACTAATTAACCCATTCTTCGACTATCAAATCCAACATCAACCACATACACACAACAAAGATTCAAGCATGCTAAACAAACAATTTATTCACACCCGTAACAAACAACCAAAATTCCAAAATAGAATAAGGAATGAGATAAGAAATGGACCTCAATGCCTCTTTCAATCAATTGTTGTTCGATTAAATGAGATGAAATACACACCGAAAACCTCGAGTTGAACCTCAATATAAATTCTAAGTAAAATTTTAACCTCAAATCAAACCGCGATAAAGAATAATTCAAGCTCCAGTATATCCTTTACATTTCCCCCCAAAACCAACTCAGAACTCGTAAAATAATAGCGATTCATACCCAATTTCAAATGCAATATCACTGTTGCTTTCGTTTCAGTCGGATTCTAGTGGGGGATGAGTCAAATTGGGGAATTCTCTTTCACTATCTCTAATTTCTCTTCACGGTCCTGGCCATACTCACCTGTTTCTCAATCTTTCTCCCCCTTTTTGTTCATCTTTCTTGCGTCTCTTTTTCTCTATCTCCCTCTCTTTCATTTTCTCTCTCTGTGTTCTAATATGTGTGGTGTATGTAGAGTTATTTATCGTGTGTGTGATGTGAAGATGGGAATTTGAGAGGTGTATTTCTGTTCTTGATTTCTGAGGTCAGTGAGTGCGTGTGTACCCGTATATCCTGTGTGTCATAAAATAGTCTTTGCTATGAGGGTATATTTATGATGATCATAGAGAATTGTTCCCCTTCTGGTATGATTCCAGTGGGACACGTAAGTAGGGTGAGGGGGTAGGGGTAGGGTAGGTGAGGGTAGGGGTATGGGGTGGTGAGGTGTGAGGTGTCCACTTTTAATTGGAGAGGTTGTTAGGATAGGATTAAAATAAGGTAAAATTTGTTAAGGGTTGTTATTTTTGTTATTTTATGGAGGGTATAATCACATGGATGAGGGTGTGTGGTAATGTGAGCTAAAAATGAATAAAATTGGACTTGGGAGGGACAAAATTAGGTGTCTACAATTTTTACAGGTCTACTTGATACTTTGGAATGGTGAGAGAAAGAGAATTGGTTGAGCTATATTTGGAACCTTAAATAGTATTTCATCAATGACGGAGAACAGTTACACTCCAATATACAATTCAACATCTTCAAATGGTTGATCGATAGAAGTTGTTCCTACTGAAAGAACAACTACGAAACCTATTCACAAGGTGACAATTTCATTCGCTAACAATGTTACTAATAACATCCGCAAATCGGATGCTGGAGGTCAATTCAAGATAAAACAGAATATAGTGCAACTCTGTAATACTAGCGGGCAATTCCCAGGACTATCTTATGAGGACCTATAGTAGACTTTCCAGAACTTCCTTGAGACCAGATATACTTACATCCCTGCAAAAGTGTCGACCAATTATGTGAGACTGACTCTCTTTCCCTTTTCTCTTTTGGGAAAAGCAAAGAGGTGGCTAAAAGCTGAGCCACCAAATTCCATCACTACTTGGGATGACTTGGCATGGAAATTTCTTATTTGGTTCTTCCCATCTGGAAAGACAGCATGGTTGAGAAGTACAATTTTGAGTTTTAGGCAGAAAGATGGTGAGAATCTGTGCCAATCTTGGGAAAGGTTTTAGTCCATTCTCCATTATTGCCCTCATCATCATTAGACTAATGATGTTTTGGTGTATACTCTTGTTGAGGGACTCAAGACACATACAAAGATTCTCTTAGATTCAGCAATAGGGGGACAAATATTGTAGAATACATGAGTTATACACGCTACTGAATCGTATATCACATGGGAAACTTGAATGGAATACAGATGTGTCGAAGAACACTTCGAAGAAAGTTGCAGGGTAGCTAGAGGTTGACCAGTTGACAGCTATCGCAACACAGATTGCTTCTTTGCAGAACCAAATGAACACACAATTCAGTAACTTAAACTTGGGGAATACACCAACGATATTTAATGCAGTGCAACAAACTCAGACTTGATGTGAGGTATGTGGTAGTGGAGAATATTTAGTAGATGCCTGTGCAACCAATCTGAAATTTATAAATTATATGGGTAATGCACAATGAGGAAATCAGAACTTTGTAAATACTTATAATAATAACTGACGAAATCACTGTAACTTCTCATAGCATGGAAACCAAGGGTAGAATGCAAATTAGTATCGAGGATAAGTGAATCAGAATCTTCAACAACACGCCTAATGTAGTTAGTCTAATGCTCAGTCAAGCAATATTGAAAAAATGCTAAAGCAAATTATCTCAAATCAAGCACAAATGATAGTAGATATAAAGAATCAATAGTTAGCTACTAAGACATTAGAGGTTCAGTTGGGTAGCTTATTAGAGAAAAAAATACTGGACCTCAAGGAGGTTTACCGAGTGATACTAATCCAAATTCCAAGCAAGTGAATACGGTGTCTACTCGTAGTGGGCTGCAATTGGAGTTAGAGCCCAGGAAGCCCCACTATTTCCATAGAGGTTGAAGAAGTAGAAAGAGGAAACGTGTTACCAAAAGTTTATTGATTTGTTGAAGCAGGTTCATATTAACCTTTCTCTTATTGATGTTTTTAAGGGTGTCCCTAAATACACCAAGTATATCAAAGATATTATGGCAAATATGAACAGGTTGATAAAATACACCACTGTTGCACTTACTAAAGAGTGCATCTCACACATTTAGAAAAGTCTTCGTACCAAGCTCAAGGACCTAGGAGTCTATACTATTCAGTTCATAGTTGGGAAACCTTCTAGCTCAAGTCTTATGTGATCTTAGGGCAAGTATAAATATCATGCCTACCTCTTTGATTAAGAAGGTGGGGTTGGGTAGTCCGAGGCCTACCATAGTAGTCTTGTAGTTAGCTAACCGCTTACTTGCTAGACTTGACAGAATAGTGGATAATGTGTTAACGTAAGTGGGTTCACTCATATTTCCTGTGGATTTCATCATCTTGAATTTTGATACAGATCCAGAAGTCCTATTTATTTTTGGACGTCCCTTTTTGGAGACTGGACATGCATTGATTGATGTATCTTTTGGGCAACTAACTACGCAAACTCCTGATAAAGTTGAGGTGTTTGATGTGCATAAGGCAATGAAGTTTCTAGCTATCTCTGAAGAACTATTACCAATACAGTTATAGATCTTGAGTCTGAGTTACCACTAATTACTTTCAAGGATCCCTTGGAGAGAGCTTTAGTGGGATATGACATTTTTGGTGATGTAGAAGCAAATGAGATGGTTCAAATTCTAGATGTTGCAAGTTTCTTTATTCATAGGAGTGTATTTGAGCCTTTGAATAGGACCCTTAATCTGTCTTGCAGGACATCTATTGAGAAAGCTCCTAATTGAAGCTTAAGTCTCTACCTTCACACCTCAAATATGCTTCTCTCAGAGATGATGACACTTTACCTGTAATTCTCTCTGCAGGGTTATCAGATGTACAGGTTAAGAGGCTTTAGAAATGCTAAAAATGAGGAAGAAAGTTACTGGGTGAAAGATGTCAGACTTATAAGTTATAAACCTCATATATTGCATGCACAAGATATTCATGGAATAATTTCACAGACGTAGTGCGCAGAAGGATATTAAATCTTGCCATGAAGAAAGTAGTGCAAAAAAAATAATCAAGTGGCTTGATGCAAACATAGTCTACCCTATCCCTAACAACAAATGGGTTAGTCTCATTGAGTGTGTTCCCAAAAAAAGGGCATGACAATCGTGACTAATGAGAAGAATGAGTTGATCCCAACTCATATTGTAACAGGGTGGAGGATTTGCATGGATTACAAAAATATCAATGGTGTTACCCGCAAAGATCATTACCCATTCCCATTCATTGATCAGATGCTTGATGGACTAGCCAGACAGGAGTACTATTTCTTTCTAGATGGGTATTCCGGCTATAAGTAAATAGCCATAGTTCTAGAGGATCAAGAGAG
Organism: Capsicum annuum; assembly: GCF_002878395.1. Taxonomy (NCBI): domain Eukaryota; kingdom Viridiplantae; phylum Streptophyta; class Magnoliopsida; order Solanales; family Solanaceae; genus Capsicum; species Capsicum annuum. The sequence continues at coordinate 44,245,760 of NC_061112.1, read as the reverse complement.
GACGATATTCACCTGTCCTTATAAAACCTATGCTTTCAGGTGAATGCCCCTTGGATTGTGTAATGCACCAGCTATATTCCAAGGGTGCGTGATAGCCATATTTTATGACATGGTGAATAACTTCATAGAGGTTTTATGGATGGCTTTTATATTTTTAGTAACTCCTTTGAACTATATTTGTAGAATCTAGACAGGGTTTTAGCGAGATGTGAAGAAATAAATTTGGTGCTGAATTGGAAAAACTTGTCACTTTTTAGTCAAGGAAGGCATTGTCCTTAGCCACAAGGTGTTATAAAAAGGATTGGAGATAGATCGTGCAAAGGTGAAGGTTATAAAATAGTTACAACCTCCTATTTCAGTCAAAGGAGTACACAGTTTCCTCGGGCACGCCTAATTTTATAGAAGGTTAATAAAGGATTTCTCAAAGTTGGCTAGATCGATGTGTAATTTGCTTGAAAAAAAGGTTAAGTTCGAGTTTGGGGCAAAATGTCTGAAAGAATTTAAGAAGTTGAAGAAGAAATTAATAGAGGCTCTTATATTGATTGCTTCCGACTGAGAGTTACTATTTGAGTTGATGTGTGATGTGAGTGATACAGATATAGGAGCACTGTTTGGGCAGTGAAAGTAGAAGATCTTTCATTCCATTTTTATGCTAGCAAGACTCTAGACGCAGCCCATACCAACTACACTATGACATAAAAAGGAGATGTTAGCTCTGGTATATGCATTTGACAAGTTTTGATCTTACTTAGTGGGGACCAAAGTGATCGTGTATATGGACCACATAGCTATTCACTACTTATTTGGTAGGAAAATGCTAAACCCTGATTAGTTCACTGGATATTGTTAATACAAGAGTTTGATCAAGAGGTGAAAGACAACAAGGGAACCAAAAATCAAGTAACAGATTATCTCTCTAGGTTGGAAAATTGGTCTCATAGGCCAAAAAATAGTAGTATTTGAGGAGTTTCCTGATGAGAAACTCCTGGGATTGATTGTCATAGAGTTAACATGGTATGCAGACATTGTTAATATGATTATGAGTGGGGTATACCCACCTGAGGCTACAAATCAATGAAGAAAGAGATTGTATCATGAGTCCCAATTTTATACATTGGATAAGCCATTTTTTTCAACTAGGTCCCTGATCAAATGATTGCAAGCTTTATACCAGAGTGCAATATGAAGCAAATCTCAGATAGTTGTCACTTGTCTGCATCCATGGCGGATGCATTGTCGTCTTTGCCCTGATTATGCTGATTAGAGACTTAAAAGATGCCCCAAAAAGGGTATACATACGCATCCCTTCATTTGTCTACACATATATTGAAAAAGGTTTTGCCGTTGTTGGTGCTTTTAAGGATGAGAAGTTCTGATGATTATTGTGTCTAGAGTTCATAGGGTAAGGGAGCTAGACCCATATATTGGCGGGGCAACCTAGAAGGCCTAAATATAGTACAGTCATGGTGGATGCATTGTCTCCTTTGCTCTGATTATACTGATTTGGGCCTTTTCTATTATAATTTTAATAATTTATCATTCCCATAGTTCTCTTGTGGCTTTTGGTGTTGCTGTGGGCATGGTAATATATATTGCTCTTAAATCAATTGATAAATTGAACTTGAAATCTAAATCATTAGTTAGGATCAATAGCACTACTTATATCCGACAACAACATATTAAGGATAATATTTTCTTCTAGTCCAAAAATACAAATACCAAATACATCTAAATTTTTTATGTGGAAACAATTTTCTTTCCCCTGAAAAATTCTTAGAGTATCATGTCTTTCTATTTAAATGTCTCAAAATATATACTTAGTGCATTTTAATATTTGAAAGTGCATTATCTCAAATTGACAATGTGTGATGTTAATGGTTTCACTTTTTCGATGCCTAATGCATATTAGTGGAATATTATTAAGACCAAAAGTGCGTATTTACTTTGTGTAACTCTTATAACCATTAACACTTTATTCACTCATTATTTTATGGTAGAATGTGACTTTTAGTTCTTTTAACTTCTACCGTTATTATACCTCATTACTCTTGTAGCTCTTATAACATTTGTAACCTAAAAACTATTCATGTACCCACTTTACTACACCACATTCTTCTTAGTCAATACAAGGATGAATACCTTACCTATAAATAGAGGTGGTATTACATGTTATTATATGTACAAGGAAATATGATAAGTGTAAAAAAGATTATAGTGTTTAGTAGTGAAAGAGAGAGAGCTGAGATAAAGAAAATATTTTAAGTCTACAACTATATTCGCTATACAAAAAAGAGTAATTATATTAGTGAAAAAAAGAATTCAGAAAAAGAAAATATTTTAAGTGTTTAACTATATTCACTATACAAAAGAGAGTTTTAGATATTGAAAGAGGGTGTTCTTGTAGTGGAGCTTTGGACTCTTCAACTAATGTGGAGTTGCTTGACTTGTACATTGTTGATGGGCTGTTGTATCTTGAAGGGGACAAGACAAGGGTTGATATAGCCGGATCAGTGTAGATTATGCCATAATGAGCTTGAATCTCCTTAAAAAGAGTGAGATATCTACATCTCATCCAAGAAGAAGATTATTTTATTTTTTCACTCATTTGTATTTTCAACTGTAATTTAATTATTGTGGTATATTACACCAATAATTTTAAGGAGATTCATGCTTTATTACAGTTTGAAAAATTGTGGATATCAAGATGAGAGATTTCAACATCTCAGTTTCACAAGTCTCTTCAAGAGATGGAAGGAAAGAGATGAAGAGTAAAGTATTTTCTACTTGCTCAACTTACATGAAGGAAAGCTAAAAGAACTTTTCTACTTTTTGCAGAAGAAAGTTAAAAAACCTTCTACCTAATATTTTTAATAAATAAAGTGATACTACTTTTCATGAATATAAAGTGGTATTCAAATTCTTGAAATAGTGGGCGCTAATGAAATGAGAAAAAATTACCATAAAGATGTGACATTTGTACCTTTGAGAATAAGTTAAAAAAGTGTTACAAGTGCATAATTATTGTTGGAATAAATCACATGTAATTATTAATTTGTACATGACTTGATGTCTTTAAATTTGGCTCTAACATGTTATTAAAGAAACTATAAAAATTGTTGAGTAGTCATTTGACATTTAATATTTGGTGAGATAACTTTCATTCTAGGAATGAAAAATACCTAAATCATGTGACGAACGTTTCCTTGATATGTCACAATATGGTGAAACAAAAATTGTGAAATACATTTGTTGATTGTATGAGCCATGCAACTCCTTTTGATTCAAATATGTGAAAGTGGTGTGAAAAAAAAAGAGAGTTTACTAGCCTAATAAAATATGAGATATGTGGCTAGTTGCACTTGGCCTGAAATTGTGTAAAAGTAGTTAAGCAGGTTATACAAGCAAATGAGATATATGTACTTGAAAAAAAAATTGTGCCTTGTTTATTAAAATACTCCTACAGTACTTAAAAGTGTTTTTGATGTAAAATAAAAAAAAACTTGGTGCTATTTATGAAATGAAAAAGCAAATTATTATTTGGTAACTCTATCGTGGTAGTTAAACTAATTATTTTAATTTCAACTAGTAAAAAGTGAATTGATCAATCAATTTATTTTGAGAAATGAATTTCTCTAGTTTTGGAGTTATTGTGATAGCAACAAAATTTATTGGTAGAATATAAACCACTATAATAATGATAAATTCAGACCATAAGGAGAAAAAAATGATAATATGAGATCATATTGATTAATAGCATACCAATATTAATTAAGTTAACTTTATGATGATTTTGCAGATTCATAGACTAAGGTCTTAGAAAGAAAATGGTTTGAAACACATCGAGCGGGAGGAAGGAAGCCTAAAAAAATAGTGAGTCATATATAAGGAAACCCAATCTGGGGACTAGAGATCCTATAACCAGGTTCAATGAGAAGAACGAATCATATGATGACGTGGTGTGGGATGAACTATTGTTTAATTCTTCCTATGATGTGAGTACACTTTGTTTCTATAATAATTTGTGAAGGTTGAGTCTCAGAACTCTTAATGAAATTCTGTATCTCGTATGAGTGGGGTGTCGTAATTACAGGACCATTCTTGACAGAATTTACCTATGTGAGTGTGGAAGTAAGCCGCTTCCTATGAGAATTGGGCTTATTCTAAAAAATATTCATGAAAAATTAGGATAGCACATGATCGTAACATGTTGGCTATTAAAGCTTATGTCAACACCTAGATTGTTGTGTATAAGCAGTGATGCTTTATTTCCCTTAAGCAGTCATAGTTCAAGTCTGAGACCACTACTGACTTTGGACTAAAAGTTACTGTTTTACTAAGTGAAGTTTCAATGCAGAGCACACCTTCATTATGCACAATAGTCTCCCTTCAACTAACTTGGTGAATTCTCTTATATGAATATTAAAATGAGTGGGGGAATGTTAGTGCATTTTAATATTTGAAAGTGCATTATCTCAAATTGACAATGTATGATGTTGATGGTTGCACTTCTCCAATGCACAAAGCATGTTACTGGAATATTATTAAGAGCCAAAATGTGTATTTACTTTGTGTAACTCTTATAACCACTAACACTTTATTTCACTCATTATTTTATGGTAGAATGTGACATTTAGTTCTTGTAACTTCTACCATTAGTCTACCTCATTACTCTTGTAACTCTTGTAACATTTGTAACCTAAAGACCATTCATGTACCCACTTTACTACACCACATTCTTTCTATTCAATACAAGGATGAATACCTCACCTATAAATAGAGGTGGTCTTGCATGTTATTATATGTACAAGAAAATATGATAAGTGTGAAAAAGATTATAGTGTGTCGTAGAAAAAGAGAATTGAGAGAAAGAAAATATTCTAAGTCTACAACTATATTCACTATACAAAAGGGAGTAGTTATATTAGTGAAAGAAAGAATTGAGACAAAGAAAATATTTTAAGTTTTTAACTATATTCACTGTACAAAAAAAATTTTTAGATGTTGAAGGAAGATATTCTTGTAGTGGAGCTTTGGACTCTTCAACTAATCCGGAGTTGCTTGAGTTGTATATCAACAATGGACTATTGTTTCCTGGAGGGGACAAACCAAGAGTTGATACATTGGATCGGTGTAGATTATACCACAGTGGGCTTGAATTTCCTTAAAGAGAGCGAGATATCTGCGCCTCAGCCAAAAAGAAGATTATTTTATTTTCTTCACTCTTTTATATTTTCAACTGTAATTTAATTATTGTGTTATATTACACCAACATATACAATCGTATTGTTATCCACTCCTGTCTGTATCTTTTCACTATCTCTGCCCTTGCCAGTGGCTTCATAGTTGTGCGGAATCTTTGGGCATCACCTGGTGGAAACCAAACAGATTCATGTCATATTCCAAATCTACCGAACATCTTTACAATGAAAAAGATGAGTGACTAATTCATCCTTCATCACTAAATCTCCAACGCCAGTAAGTACACAACAAAATATTAACACCACTTTTTTGTCCTCTCAAATATGTCAATATTTTTGTATCTGTGTACAAGACTCTCGAGTTGCTACATTCTAATTACCTGACTGTTGTACATATGGGTCTATTTCAATGTGTTGGTAGATAGTAAAATTTTAATAGGGTAGGAATATAAACAAAGACAAGGTGTTCTACATATTCTCTATTCTTTAACAACAACATACCCGGTATATTCCCCAAAAATGAGTTCTGAGGAGGGATCTCTACCTCAGAGATGAGATAGAGATACTATTTTCGAAAGATGTAATCCATGCTTCCGTGCTAAATCTTTGCCCTGCCCGCTTGTATATTTGTGTTCTGCAAAAGGGATGCATAGCTCATAATTGTAGTCGACAATGGCCGAGCTACCTTGTGGTTAGGGGTTCATTCGAACCCCATTCGATGAAAAATTATGCTATTTATTCATGGTTAAAATTAATTTTTATGTATCTATAGTTGATGGTGAACCCCTTCGACTAGTTCGTGTGCTTACTTTTTTCGATTTTGAACCCCTTTAATGAAAATTCTGGCTCTGCCACTGATAGTTGAGTTGGGAAACATTAGAAGATTGTGGTGGTTTGTTCGACATTTGGAGATAAAGTAACAAAATATGGTCACTCCTGCCACGACGTGTAAAAAGAAACTATCTATAATAATATTTATTGCATAATGTACCTTTAGTTATAATCTTTTACACTCTTATGGATCTTGGATGACTTCTTGGACGACTTCTCGTCTTTGTTTCAGCTAGATATGTCTTTCTGCAAATAGTATTGTTCTCATCCACCTTTACATCTATGTTTCTTATACTTTTCTGTTCTTGTCTGAGTATCTTCCTATTTAAAGCTTACGGGCCTTAAAAAGTTACCTGTTACATTGACATGTCATGGTGATGATTGTACTACAGTGGAATTATCTGGACTTGATATTGGTTGGGGCAGGTAATGGTCGAGTCTCACAATGGTATTAATTATTTTCTTCAGAATGTTTTACGATTTTTTCAGTTGAACATAGTCTACTAAAGTTCATCATTTTTAAATTTCGACAATCAATTACCCATAACCTGATAAATAAACTTAGTCTGAGACACTAGGACTGTTACAGTTTTATAATGAAGTCAGTTAATTTTAAAACAATAAACAAAAATTTAAATTGTCGGATGAGTGTCACCCCGTTTATTTCTGATAAAATTGTCTCAATAATGTTTTCTTTTAAATTACCAAAGACCAATGCACTAGTTACAGGTAGAATTATTCTTCAACAATCACACTTAATGTCCTCAATTTGGTAAGACCTCTTGCTACTTGGGAAAGAAAATTCTGGAAAAAGAACTACGGGTTTCCATTATTGTAGTGTTTCATTACATTTTACCTGTTCTTAAAGAAGCTTCATGAAATATTCTTCTCACTTTAATGTAACTCTACTTTATTTCATGCTTAATATTAGAACTTATTTAAGAACTCTTATGATTTTTTTTCCAGAAAATACCCTTGAAGTTTGACGAGGAACAATGTTTGTGGGCTCTCTGGAAGGATTTGCCTGTAAATATGTTGTTTTAGGCTTGCAGTGTTGCTTCCGTTTTCCTTCCATGATGGAAATTGGATAGAAACATAATTGGAAAGTTCTGCGGCACGTATGGTGTAACAACAAAAAGTAAATTGTTACAAAATAATTGGAGAACATACAATAAATATATCGTAAAGATTGTCAATCCTAATGTATCCTCCATATACAAGAAGGATGCTATGAATACAAGTACATCGTTGATGGTAAATGGATATGCAGTGAGTTTGAGCCGGTCACTTCTCCCAACAAAGATGGACATGTCAACAACTATGTAGAGATAAGGAACTAATTTCACTTGGTTGTACAGAGAGAGGTGCCATGCCTTTCTCCTGTTATTTCTTCCTACTTATGCCCTTTGTTATTCCAACAAAGGTGTTTCAGAAACAATCTAAGGTAGGGATAAGGTCCGCGTATACTGTATCCTCCCTAGACCTACTTGTGGAATATGCTGGGTTAGTTGTCGTCGTTGTTTCATTCGTTCGAATTTACTTTCATACTCCTGTCGAAATGTCTTCTTCCGAGGATCAAGATATAAACGCAAATGAGGGACTGTAAACTATATAGAACTAAGTGTTATCCATTCTTTTCACCAGACATCTCATTGTGCTGCAGTGAGCGCGTTTAGCCTTTTTCTCTAATTTTTACCATGACCGTTCAATCTAGAGTTGTGATTCTTTGGCTCCACGGTTATCATCTCTCACCACCTCTAATGTTCAACCTGGATATGCCAACAGGTTCTTGATGAAAATCTAGAAGAGGCTCACCGGTGATGACCTTGATCTGGCTTCAACGGAAGGCTCATAATCGGAAAATTTCTCGAAGCTTATGCAGATGTAGAATGGATTGGTCGTACCTATCCAATCAATAATTGTTTATGACTGACTCGCTATTCACTCGGTTTTTGGGTCATAATCATTATGTCCTTCCCGTAGGTTCTTTTCTCAAAGAATAAAGAATTGGAGGAGGGAAATCTTGATAGAATTTGAAAAACGGCTTCTTGAAAAATACTATCAAGTAGTTAATATATTTTATATATTTATATTTTACAACTTATAATTCGAATTGACATCAATGGCTTATCGTACATGACCAAAATATCTTAATATTGAACCATGCTGACACTGGCCATATTCCTCTAGTTTATAAACACAGACCACTTAAATCTAAAAATGGTCCCTTACCTTTGATAGTGAATTCAAAATAGTCCATTATGTATCAACTAAACAGTTTTGATCCTTTGAGTTTGTTGAAAGTGACCATTTCTCCATCAAACATTTATCAAATATGGTTGTTTAATTTAATTGAAACTATGAAATTATTTTTTAACTAGAAACACCAAAAATTTCTGTAACATAAAGAACTACTCAAACACAAAAAATAGATCACAAATAAGAGAAATTACACTTCAAATAGTTGGCCCGTGTGCTTGAAATAGACCCAAAAATAAGGTAAAATATAGAATCTGTTCTTGCAAATGTGCATTCTCACAAACTATTTTTATTTTTACAGTTCTGATTAAATTTAACAATTAGAGTTCGGAAATACCTTAAAAGACCAAAAGTGCTCATTTGACAAACTGAAAGACCAATACTACTCAAATGATATGTAAAAGGACTATTATGAACCTACAACCAAATAAATGGACCATTTTTGTCATTTTCTCGCTGCCTTCTTTTCTTTTTGGTCTGCTCATTAGTTGCTAAGCAAAGCAGAGAGAGAAAGAGACCCAAGTATGAAGACCCGAATAGCTCTGGGTGTGGGAGCAAACCTTTTGGTCCAACACAATGTGTTGGCTCCAAATCTTGCACATGGGGCATAACTTATTTAAAAGTTCTTGGGTCAAGTCTTATCTCTAAGGCATGAGTTATAGAACATCTCATAAATCAAGAAACAATATGTTATTGTCAACTCTTGCCCATGGAATGTAACTTCTTGTTTGAAAGTAAGAGTTATAGAATATCTCATAAATTAAGACATAATGAAGTAACTCTTGCCTATGGGGAGTAACTTATTTTTTTGGAGGTTCTTGGGTTACGTTTGTCTTAGAGGCAAGACTGATAGAGCGTCTCATAACTCAATACACAATGTCTTGGCGCCAAATCTTGCCCATGGGGCATAACTTATTTGAAATTCCTTGGGCTAAGTCTTACCTTTAAGGCATAAATTATAGAACATCTCATAAACCAAGACACAAATTGATATTGTCAACTCTTGACCATGGGACATAACTTCTTGTTTGAAAGTCCTTAGGCTAAGTCTTGCCTTTCAGGCAAGAGTTATAGAACATATCATAAATCAAAATACAATGTGGTAGTGTCAGCTCTTGCCCATAGCGGGTAACTTGTTATTTAAAAGTTCTTGGTCTAAGTTTTGCCTCTAAGGCAAGCGAGTTATAGAGCATCTCATAAATCAAGACATAATGTGGTAGTGCCAATTCTTTCCCATGGAGTGTAACTTGCTCTCTAAAGGTCCTTAGGCTAAGTTTTAACTCTAAGGCAAGAGTTATAGAGCATCTCATAAGTCAAAACACAATGTGTCAATGTCAACTCTTGCCCATTGTATGCAACTTATTGTTTGAAAATTCTTGGGATAAGTCTTGCCTCTAAGGCAAGAGTTATAAAACATCTCTTAAATCAAGAGATAATATGGTAGTGTAGACTCTTGCCAATGGGGGTGTAACTTGTTGTTTGAAAGTCCTTGGGCTAAGTCTTGCCTCTAAGACAGGAGTTATAGAGCATCTCATAAATCAAGATGTCATGACCTAATTTCTGGGTCATAATGGTACCTACATTAACCGTAACACCCCAAAAATCAAGCTAAGATTAGAACCATGATTCAAGTACATATGGAATCAAACATCATGTTTTAATAGTATGGAGAGTATTTAGAAATTTATTAAGGATACAAGCAACTCCTAGCTCATGGCCAAGTCAAAACCTTCTTTACCATTTGATTTCTTGAGAAGTATCTTGCTATGGTCAGCTTCAAACGAGCATAACTTCTAGATTCTAAAGTAATTTTGAGCTCAAAATCTACAAAATTATAGATATTTAAATTATTTTCCAACTCATTTAGTTTTGCCTTAATCTGATATCAGAGTAAAATGTTACGTCAATTTAGTAAAACACTGTCCAACAGTAAGATGTCACGAGCCAAACCAGAACCATGATTACATTATACGATCATACAACGATATCCTCTAATTGAAACAACCCCAAACATCTAAAATTTGACAAGTATACTATAATGCTCCGAGTCTGTACCCCGAACGCTACACGATGCTCATAATCTTGAAGGACCACAAGCTAACCCATGACTGATATTTGCTGTAATAACTGAATAACAATAATACTAAAATATGGAGAAATTAGGCAGAAAACTGGCCATAAGGTTCAATACTATAAATAATACTGAATATAGTATCACAACACCAAAATTGAACATCAATACTGAAAATTGAACAACAGCCTGAAAATACTCTAGTCTGAAAAGCCTCTAAACTGTGTGAACTGTGGAGTTGATGGGACAAGTTCCCAATTAAATCTGACTACTAAAAATGAACTGAAATGCTAAAATAAATAATCACGTCCTCAAACTATGAGGACTCACCACTAACTCTATATGATGAGAGTCTGAACTACTAAGGGTGCTCGGGAGCCCGTGCGTCTGAACCTATGATATAAGACATCATAGCGCAAAAGAAAAGCATGCGTCAGTACTTTGAATGTACTGGTATGCTCAGTGAGGTAGGCTGAAATGCATGGGTTCATATGCATGAACAATAGTAACTGAATAATATGAGTATGACTGAATAAAAATACATGCATGAATACGTATACTATAATTGAGATCGTGATAATATTGAATACTGAATCTGAATACTGATTTATTAATATCTGAGTTTACTGATACTGTACTACTGATAACTAAATGACTTGTAAGACCCTACAAATTTTCCTAGTCGTTAAAACTCTTTAAAGCATGTCAAGGAAAGCTTCACACTTAGAAAATTTGGCTAAGTGTTGGAACTTCTTTATTTCATAAGCCTTTGAACTTTGATGGTTTATTTCATGACCTTCCCGACCTTCAGTAGTTGATATTTTAGCTAATTCATGATCTAGAATGTCAATAGGGGTTTCTGGATATGTTTTAGATTTTTTGGACCTCGTTTAGACCATATTTGGGGTCTCAAAATAGTAGACCAATGCGATCTTGGCACGCCGCATCACCTATGACATTGGTTAACATTGTTGCAGGCTACCAGAGTCAAAAGTACTGAGGCTCGACGCGATCATGACGCGACGGGCCAGGTATCGCGTTGATGCCATCGACATACCGCGTTGACCAGCGGGTGGCACCCAGTTTTCTAGTCTTTAAAATAGCCGCAACCCCAGGGTTATTTCAGTCTTTCTCCCACTCTTATATAACCCTGAAACACATGATTCAGCTATATTTCACCCAAACTATAGTGGTTTCTCTCAATTTCTCTTAAGAACAAGTTTAGGGTTTCCAATTGAAGATCCAAATTCAAGAAAATTCCATCGCCAATCTTCATAAAATCAAGAACTAAGGTACGTTAGATGTTGATTCTTGGGTTCCTTCTACCCAAGAAGATCAAGAATCCTTTTCTAAATTCAAAGATTATAGATTTATGAGTTTTCATGATTCATGTGAATTAAAATTGAAGTTCATGTTGTTATTGAGTTTTAATTCATGTTTTGTTTACAAAGTTCCAAGCTTTGATCCTAGTATGTGATATTTATGTGATGTTCACGATAAAACCTTTCAAGATGTATGTTGATTGATGTAACCATGTTAATTAGGTGTATTGAATAAAGTATGCTCCCAATATGTTTGATAATATGCTTATGCGAAGGAAATAGAGTCATTATAGCATGTTGACAAGAAATCCCCAATCGTGTATAAGTTAATGCATGCCAAGTGTTTGTTGAAATGCCTTAGTGAATGAATTATGATATGTTGCATGCATTCCTACTCATGTGCATTCCTTATTGAATGAATTATGAGATAATAGTATGCACTCCCTATACATTTACATGTTTAAGACTTCCAAGTGCTTGAAGAGATGCCTCATTGATTGTGTTGTGAATGATAGCCTATGTCATGATATGTACGAGTTGTCCTGTCTTGTATTATTTATGTTTTCAAGTCCTGGGGGTATTTATACCCAACAAATTAGCTGCTTGTCTAGAGCCAGTGTCAGTTTTATAATAATCTCAGTCATGCCATGATTAGTAGTACTCTCAGTCAGTTACAAAACTCAGTAGAACTCAGACAGTTACAGAACTTAGGAAATCTTAGTAATCTCAGTATCAGTAGCATTCCAGCTTCAGTTCAGTAATCAATTCAGAACTCAGTAATATTTTGTCAGTCAACGAATCTCAGTGAATTCAGTTTAGCTTGGTCAAACAAGTACGATCAGTAATAGTTCAGTCAAGCCTAGTATGAATTAGTAATCAGTTCAGTGTCTTTCAGTTGGGAGTAGGATTCAGCACCTAGCGAACTTAGGGATAGGGGCTCACCCGCTAGATAGGAATGAGATCCCTAGAAGCAATCCCTAAGTTCCAGAATTATGCAACCAATGTAGGTGGATGTCACCCGTTAGATAGGACTGACATACTCCAGGATCACCCGTTAGTATAGGACTAATCTCAGGGGTCACCCGCTAGATTAGACTGACCCCATAGCAGTTGTCTTTACCCGTGGCATGGTACTGGTACCCTTCCAGCTGGGGTTACCGGTTGGACCCCACTAGTTCAGATTCGGGACATGTCGGTTAGATGACTACCTCCCACAGTCTCAGCTTCAGAATTAGTCTTAGTAAAAGAACTCAGCTCAGTAGCACATATTCAGGACTATTAGATACAGTCACTCATTAGTATTATCAATGGATATAGAGATCACTTGATAGATAGGACTAATCTCAGTATCAGTACCAACAGATTCAGAGATCACCCATTAGATAGGACTGATCTCAAATACAGTCAATTCGTATCAAGACCATTAGATTCAGAGATCACCCACTAGGTAGGACTGATCTCAGATTTAGTTAATCATCTTCATTATCAATGTATTCAGAGATCACCTACTAGATAGGACTGATCTCAACATCAGTCAATCAGATATCAATATCAGTAGACTCAGTTATAAAAAAATCCAGTTATTAGAATTCGCTATTTAGTGTTCCTACGATTTCAGTTATAGTTTGTGCATTCATGCATGTATCCTCATTCAGTATACCCAGATCATTTAGTCAGTATTGTTCATTCATATGAACCCATGCATTTAGAATTACCTCATCTAGTATACAGTACATTCCATCGTACTGACGCATATTTTTCTGCACTATGATGTTTTATATCATAGGTTCTGAAGCACGAGATCCAGAGCACCCTTAGTAGTTCAGATTCAGTCAACAACAGTAGACGTAGCAGTGAGTCCTCATTATTTTAGGATAATATTTATTTTATTATTGCACTAGATTCAGTATTTTAGTAAACAGATTTAGTTGGGGACCTGTCCCATCAACTCCACAGTTCAGACAGTTTAGACGCTTTTTAGACAGATGTATCAGTATTCAATTTTTAGTTGTATTTTAGATATTTGAATCTTATGACAAGTTTTTCGCCAGTTTTTCACATTTTTACAGTGTATTTTGCAGTGCTCAATTATAGATACCAGAAAAGGGTTAGCTTATGATCCTTCGAGATTATGAGCACCGTGTAGTATTTGGGGTACCAGACTCGGGATATTACAAACTTGGTATCAGAGCCTAAGGTTCAATGGTGTCCTAGGAAGTATGAAAGTCGCATCTGGTAGAGTTTTGTGCATAGGTGTGTTGCGTGCCACATTTATGTACAAGAGGCTATAAGATATTTTAGGAATAGTTTTTCTTCTTTCAGTATTCATGTCGTGCGAGCGAGCATGATGCTTAAGTTAAAATCCCAATCTAATCCATTCTTCCTTTCATTTACAGAACATGCCTGCTCACAGAGCTAATACCCATATGGATGATAACCAGCTATCTCAGTCCGTAGATCCTATGAATGAGAATGTGTCATATCTAGAGTTTCGAGCAGCTTTTTAGGTGCTAGCCCAAGCTATGACAACCAATATTAAGGGTAACCATCAGGCTGTAACCCTAACTCAGCAAGATAGAGATTCAGCCACAGCTAGGATCAGAAATTTCATGAGAATGAACCCGCCAGAATTCTTTGGGTCAGTAGCAGGTTAGGATTTATAGCTTTATCTTGAGGAGGTGAAGAAGATCACCCAGATTATGCATGTGTCTAAAGAGAAGAGTATAGAATTGGCATCCTATAGGTTGAAGGATGTTGCTCATGATTGGGTAGTGATATGGAAGAAGAGTAGAGGGGAGGATGTAGCCCCCATGACTTGGCAGATATTTCAGGATGTGTTCTTAGATAAGTTTTTCCCACTCAAGATAAGGGAATCTAAGGTATAAGAGTTCATGAACCTAAGGCAAGGCTCCATGACAGTGAAAGAGTATTACCTCAAGTTCAATCAGTTGTCTAAGTATGTCCCTGAGCAGATGGCTAACCCTAGATCAAGTATGAGTAAGTTTGTGACCAGTGTGTCTGGATTGGTAGTTAAGAAGTGTAGGACTGCTATGCTAAATAGAGACATGGATCTTTCTAGATTGATGATGCACTCTCAACAGATTGAGGTGGAAAAGTCTAATAAAAGAGAGAGAGTGAGTAAGAAATCCAGAATAGGTAGTTATAGTTTTTCTCAGCCAGGGTCGTAGGGTGTTAACTTTTCTCAGCATGGTTAGAAGTTTTCAGTCCCATCTCCATCCTCAGCTAGTGTACCAGTACCAAAGTTTAGGGATAGCAGTCATAAAGAGGCGCCAGGCTCCAAATCCCAGAGTAGTGCAAGCGGTGTTCGTACCTATCTGCTTTGTGAAGTGTGTGGTAAGAATCACCTGGGTGCTTGTAGAGCAAGCAGTGAGGTATGTTTTGGATGTGGTAAGCTAGGCCACAGGATACAGGAGTGTAGAGTGCTAGTGTAGAATAGTTACATTCATGAGACTTCGGATAGTGCAACTAGATAGAAAACCACACCACACAAATTTGTCAGTCTGACTACTAAACTGAATTACTGGCTTTATGGTCTAACTCATACTGAAAACTTATTCTCGACTGGAGCTTTTCTCTGACACTCTTTTTATTGAGTTACCAACAACTTTAGGGAGCAAGGAAAGCTTGGCATTATCTGAATAAGACATTATAACATGGCTAGAATTCTATAATATGAGGCGAGGCCTACGAATCATCATCTAAGATAGAGTGACAAAGACTTATGCACTGCAACTATAAATTTTCAAGCGTAGACATATCCCTTGAATACTCTCTCAACTATACTCTCCACCTTAGTACGACACTTCACTTGGGACTACTGAAAAATATTCGCATGGCCACTACATACGAATACATAAGTATACTAACTTATCTGATTTACAGAACGACTGATAGCTGAATACTGGGTCTGCAAGACTGAACTATACTTAGTCTGAATAACTAGACTAAAACTGTAGAATATAATGTATATGAGGTAAGGACTGACTGGGTAATATGAGATAACTGAGCATGAATTCATGAAAAACTAAATTATCTGAGAATGAAAGACCAAGCGTATAACATGGTTCTGAAATATTCTATAAACTGAGGTACTGAAATACTAATAACTGAGTAACTGATAACTATACGCTATGGTCAAGCAAACCTAAAATTGAACTGAGTTTTTGATCTGATCACTATAACTAAGACTATAACTAAGACTACGATTCAGATGGTAACTAGAACTGAACACACTGTAAGGCATGAGTGCAGAAGTCTTGAGCTGTATGACTTGGGTTTGGAGTTTCCATGTTCATGGAACATGATTTGTACTACTAAGTAAACTGCAACTCCTCATACTAAGAATTGGAAATACACATGGTTCTATCGGAAGTGCGTGAATATAAGCTGTGTTCATGGAGATGAGACATAAAATATGCATAGGTATTGTGATGATTGAAGTACAAAACTTTGAACTGAGGTAAAGATGGGTTGGGCATCATTCCCACCCATTACTTTTATACACATACTAAAATTATTACTGAAATCTGAAAGCCTGACTTCCTGAGATATCATAACCGGACAGTTCCTATATACCCGCTGGACTATGATAGATTGACCCACTGGGGTGGAGGCTAAGAAAGGTTTTGTTAATAGTTGGTCTGACTTTAAAGTTAACTACTATGCAAGGAGTTACAAAAGACAGAGAAGCTCCTAGATCTGATGAGACATAAATATGTAAATGAGAGGTCTATAACGTACCAGTGACCGCATCAGGGGAACTTTCCCGATCTTGCCTGGACTGAAGTGCCTAAATCTTATTTCGGCGCTGTCCACTGGCGGCACTAGAAGTGGCACCCTATTGATTCAGACTATTGGACTGAGCTGACGGATGCCTGTGCTAACTTTGTAGACCAGCCTTAGGACAGTCTCGGACTTTATGATCTGGCTCGCCACATTCAAAACATACATCACTACCAGCTCTACATATACCCTTATAATTCTTACCACATTCTTTGCAAAATGGATTAGTACGAAAACCACTTGCACTATTCTGGGTTTTGGAGCCTAGCGCCCCATCATAATTGTCATTCTTGAAACTTGGTACTGGTGTGCTAGTTGAATATAGAACTGGGTCTGAAAACTTCTGACTAAACCGAAAACGGTTACCATTCCCTGACCTTGGCTGGGCAAAACTAAAGCTACCCATTTTAGCTCTCTTATTTTTTCTCTCCTTCTTCTTAAGTTTCGGTTCCTCAATCTATTGAGCATGGACCATAAGCCTAGATATGTCCATCACCCTAATCAATATCACAGTCTTGCACTCCTGAACTACTACCCAATACCCCAGACACAAACTTGCTCATTTTGGATCTATTGTCTGCTACTACATGGGGAGCATACCTGGCTAACTGAGTAAACTTGAGAGAATAATTTTTCACACTCATATTGCCTTGCATGAGATTGATGAACTCTAACACCTTGGCTTCTTTCATCTCTAAAGGGAAGAATCTATCTAAGAAGGCCGTAGCAAACTCTTCCTATTCTATGGGCCCTGCATCTGCACCCCTGTCTACCTTCAACTGCTTAAACCACATATGGGCTACATCTTGTAGCTGATAGGTGGCTAACTTAGCACTCTCACTGGAAGTCACTCCTATGATATCTGTGACTTTCTGAACCTGATCGAGCAACTCCTGTGGATCCTCTTCAAACTTAGAACCTGAGAATAAAGGAGAATTCATTCGGGTGAAGTCCCAAATCCTGGATGCAGTAGTATTGGCCACTGGGTTGTCTGGAATAACAGCTAGCCATTCATTCTGAGTTGCGACTGAATTGGCTAGAGTAGTGAATGCAACCCTGAATTCTACATTAGAGACGTGCTCATCCAGGAGATCTGCCTGAATGGGCTGAGGTACTGACTGATTTTTGATCCTTCTTTCATTAGTCCTTTTAGGAGGTATGTTCTGTAAGTGAAAGGAAAAATAGATTAGACCGAGAGTTTTACTGGAGCTCATGCTCACTCGCGTGATATGAATACTGAAAGAAGGGAAACTATTTCTAAAACACCTCGTAGCCTCCTGTCCATAAGTGTGGCGCGCAATACACCTATGTACAAAACTCTACTAGATCCAGATTTTAGACTTCCTAGGACACTTTTGAACCTTAGGCTCTGATACAAAGTTTGTAACGGCCCGAGTCTGTACCCCGAATGCTACACGATGCTCATAATCTCGAAGGACCACAATCTAACCCCTGGTACCTGCTGTAATAAATGAATAACAATAATACTAAAATATGCAGAAATTAGGTGGAAAACTAGCCATAAGGTTTAATACTGTAAATAATACTGGATATGGTATCACAATACCAAAACTGAACATTAATACTGAAAATTGAACAACAGTCTGAAAATACTCTAGTTTGAAAAGCCTCTAAACTGTATGAACTGTGGAGTTGATGGGACAAGTCCCCAACTAACTCTGACTACTGAAAATAAACTAAAATTCTAAAATAAATAATCACGTCCTCGTAGTATGAGGACTCATCACTAACTCTGTATGCTGAGAGTCTGAACTGCTAAGGGTGCTCAAAAGCTCGTGCATCTGAACCTATGATATAGACATCATAGTGCAAAAGAAAAGCATGCGTCAGTACTTTGAATGTACTGATATGCTCTGTGAGGTAGACTGAAATGCATGGGTTCATATACATGAACAATAATAACTGAATAACTAGAGTAAGACTGAATAAGAATACATGCATGAATACATATACTATAACTGAGATCATGATAGTACTGAATACTAAATTTGAATACTGATTTACTAATATGTAAGTTTACTGATACTATACTACTGATAACTAAATGACTGTATCTGACAGTCTTGATTCTGTGGAACTATACTGAGTTTCGTACTGAGCTGAGTGACTGTGACTAATAGTCCTGAATCTGTAGAACTGAACTAAGTTCTATACCGAGACTGTGGGAGGTAATGATCTAACTAACATGCCTCTTCTCTAACTGATTTGGGGTCTAACCTGTAACCCCAGTTAGAAGGGTGTCAATACCGTGCCACGGGTAAGGACAAGCTATGAGTTAACCCTCCCTGACAGGAAGCTCTTTCCTCAACCCTCATTGGTCGAAAAAATCAAATGAGATGTATTAACCCTCATAGTATCTGGCAGAAAGATATCTCAACCTACGTTAGCTACGTAGTTCTGTAATACAGGGATTTCTACTAAGGGTCAAACCCTCTGTTGACAGAAATGCCCCCATTCCTGGGTTCGCTCAGTGCTGAATCCTACCCCCAACTGAACGGACACTGAACTGATTTCTAGTCTATACTAGACTGGACTTAATTGTTACTGATATTACTATTTGACTGAACTGAACTGAGTTCACTAAGTTCCGTGGACTGATGAAAAACCACTGAATTTTGTTAACTGACTGAGTCTACTGAGGTCTAATCTAAGTACTATGACTGAATTATGAACACTACTGAGATTTCCTGGGTTTCTGTAACTGGTTGAGTTCTACTGTTCGAGTCACTACTGAGATTACTTCATAACTGACACTGGTTCTAAATAAATAGCTTAATTTTCGGGTATTAAATACCCCCAGGACTCAATAGCATAAAAATATAGCATCACATGATCTTGCTTAGTATAAGCATGCGCATTGAATTGATAATGCATATATAGAGACATCTTATCAAACTCTTGCATGGTATAACTTGCAAATAAGCTAACATGACATGATTTCTTTCCCTTAGTAGTTCACATGACCAATCCATCAAGCACTTGGTGAGCATACACATGCACATAACACTAAACAACAAGTAGACATCCTAATTCAAATCCCCATTGACAATTTCAAGGGTTTTACATGGATCGTCATGATATTACATATATATCAATTAACCTCACATGAAACGTATCATAAAACATGGATTAGAATCACAATTAATCATTTTAAACATGAATATAATCAAACCTAACATAGAATTCATAAAATCCATAAACTTGAAGTAGCAAAATAGCTTTTTGGACTCCAAGGGTGGAAGGGACCCTTGGATGAACACTTCACAAACCTTAGTTGATGATTTTTTGAAAGTTAATGGTGAGTTTTTGATTTGAAATTTTAACACCTAGGGTTCTTGTTCTTGGGAAATTTGTGAAAGAATGAATATAATTGCTCTCCAAAGGGTTTAATTTCGTGTTTTGGAGGTTGAAAGGCGTGGGAAAAAGACCTACTTCGCCTTGAGGACGCGACCTTTTAATGCCTGTAAACTGTGTTACCGATGCGCAGGCCGACGCGCCGTATTATTGGCATCGACGCGATAGCCAAAGCTCCGCGTCTAGTCTATGTTGATTCACTAGAATTTGTACTGGAGCTGGGAAAAAACTATCTTATTGATGCGATGGTCGACGCGACGTGTCAAGATCGCATCGACCCACTATTTTGGGCACTCAAACATGGTCTAAATGAGGTTCAAAAAATCTGAAACTCATTCGGGAACCTTTACTGACATTCCTGATCATGAATTAACTCAAATATCAACATTTAAAGGACGTAAAGGTCATAAAATAAGATTGCCAACTTTCAAAGGCTAAAATGGCACTAAGTCTGAATACTTAGTTAATATATTCTAAGTCCGGGACCTCTAACAAGCTTAAAGGACTGATTTAAGCTAGCATTTTTTGCGAGGTCTTACATATACCTTCCAACTATGAGAGGAAACCATAACCGTGGTTAGAAACCACAATCTTAGGTATGATGTTGACTCCTAAAATTAATCCAGCTGGATCCTTCAGCCTACGAACCAAGGTATGATCATAGGTAGGTCCCATAATCATACCAAGGCTCATCTGGTGGAATTTGGAGAGCTCACTTCCAGATCCCAATCACAAACACCACCCACGGTCGTGGGAAGGTCCCTACGTCTCTCCCAACAACTTTTCAGTTAAGAATTTAAAAGGGCACATCAGTCTTTTTCCACTCTTTTAACATCAAAACTATGTAGTTTAAGTTATTTCGGCTAATTATTAAGGTTAATATTACTCTAAGCCCTCATTAATCATAAAAACCTTCGATACTTAGTTTCAACACAAAGAAAATAGGCGATTTCTTTTCCCAAGAAAGAGCTAAGGTTCATCTTCTTCAGACTTCCAATTTCAAATATTTCTTTAGGGTTCTCATCTCCAGGTATGTGAGATTTCATCAATGGGCTTCGTTTCACTTGAATCTTACCTTGAACCGAGTTTAAAGGTGGTACCATCCTTTCAAAAACTAAAATTAGTAATAAAAGTGGCACGATCCCTTCGTAGCTCAAATCAGTGACAATAGTGAGACAATTTTAATTCAAAAGCCAAAAATAGAGTATTCCTGGGGCTTGGAACCGTATTGTAACCCGTGTATATAAGCGTATGAATGTCTGCATGTATGTGTGCATGTACACTAACCTAGAGTCCCAGCCAGTCCAAATTTGTGGGCCAGATCACTTATAGTTTTTCTTTGCTAGTTTAGTGGTGAGATAAAAGATTTGGCATCACCATGGCTACTCGCGATCATCTTGTATTCTAAATCTAGAAGTGTCATTAATAAACGCTACAAGTTTTGAATATTTGTTTAATCGCATCATATCACAATTATCAATGAAACTATGTTAATATAACCATGATAAATCTCTAGTCGAACTTTGTAGCAATAATTACTTGTCGTTTGATTATTAAGTATATTATACAGAAAAAGATATTTCTAAAAGGTCATCTAGTTATAATGACGTTTCATTGTAGCAGTCTGATTTTTTCAAAATTAATTTTTCATGTTATATTGTACTTATTTAGGACGACATTCTACCTTACAATGGTGTTTATTATAGTCGTACACTCCTTGTAAAATTATCCCCCTATAATAGCATACCTAAATATTATATAATAATATTCTTTTATAAGAAATATATTATGTACAAAATAAAATATCAAAACATTTATGGTGATTACCATTAATGTCATGTACACAGTAAAATTTAGGTACGAATATCTAATTTAAAGAAATTTTTTTATTTAAATGGTGCACTTTAGTTATTTCAAAACTTTACGAGGAAAGGGCTACTAATATATATATTTTTTTTAATATTCATGCTTTTTCTAAATTTATATACTTTAGTCTATAACAGCTAAATGAGAGATGAACATCAAATGTTATATATATATAGAGAGAGATGAACATCAAATGTTATAAATATATATATATATACACACACCATCACCTCTTTATATTTTCTATAAAATTTTCGGATAATATTGTTGTTATAGAAATGTTTGAGTATAATATTTTTAAAATAACAGAGACGAAGATGTACATGATAAGCTTTGCACGCCCTCAAGAACCTTTTTATTTTCTTGCAGACACTGCCCCTTTTTTCTTTTATAAGATTTAATTTATATGTAGTGATATTGCATGTAAAACGAAAAATGTTATGCTGAAGTGTAGTTTTAATTGTTATAATAACTTCTAGTTACCGATTCACTAAAGAGTTTATAATTGCATGTAAATTGTAATTGCTTTAACTTAATTTGTATAAAAAGTTTTAAACAACCAGTATATAAAACTTCTTAATTTCAAAAGATATATAAAACTTCTTTAAAATATTTCAAAAAAGGAAAGAAAAATGCTCAAAAGGCAAAATTATTTGTTCATGAATTGTAATAATTGACCAAAGTAATGAGACAAATCAAGCAAACATAGTCAAAGCAAAATAATGAAGCACTTTAGCACATAAATAATTTTTTAACGCGTTCTAATATACTTGGGACCTTTTAAACCAAAGGTAATCCTAACTTTTGAAGGATATATATATCGTTTCTAAGATATTTCATTGCCCCCAAAATATTATACAAACATCATTAATAAATTAAATGGGGATACAAAATGAGGAAAAAGGAAAATACATGATATCAAACTCATGCAGGGGAGCGGATCTAAAGTAAGCCTCCTTGGAAGCCCTTTGATATTGAACTTCTTGAAATGTCCACATATCCTTACGATGAAGACCTTCTTTTAATTAAACAAAACTATCTAAATAAAACCCTTAAACCTAAGGGACAATGATCCGTACAATCCGACATTATATCTTTTAATTTAACACATAAAGAATGACCGTCTGTTATGACTCATGGTCAAATAGACGTAAATCAGGTTTTCTAATGGGCCCAATACCCCTTCTGGTATTGGATCGTCCTCTGCTCAGGCCTAACCATGGTTTTGGTTTCGCTCTATCTTAGGTATCTAAAATGAGCTTCGATCAGGTTTTCAAGTGGACGACTTGGGTATGGAAAAACAAACAGCCATCAGATGCTTACCGTGCTAATAAACCATCGTATTCTCAATACTTTATTTGAAATTAAACAAAAGGAATCAGAATATCCACGAAACCCCACACAATTTATATTTTTCAAATGGGAAGCATACCATGAAATGCAACAGATTAATTTCACAGAATTTTAATACATAAGCAAATAAACAGTGCTAACATTATAATAGTTAGTCAATGAAGCTAATTCAAATATTTGGTTAGAATTTAGTTAAAATCTTTAGCAGAGTTGCCATTTCTATTTTGCTCCTTTTCAAATTGAAGGTTTTGGAATTATTTTTGATCTTTTAAACTATTTCAAATCATTAAAGAAAATTTTGAAACAATTTAAGAAATTACAGACTCACCACTTGATTTTTGAGAAAATATCAAGAAAAATTAAAAAGATTACTTAAAAGATTCAAGACAGAAAAAATCTCTTACGTTTAGAAATTTTGAGTAAGTGGTTCCAAATAATACTTTATGGGTGGTGAATTTACCACTCCTTTACACTCAACATTCGTGCACACTACTATGATTTGAATGTAAAAGTGAGACACATTTGGGGTCAAATGTACTAATTCTCATATTTTGTAGGCATACAAGTGTTGAGAAGAAAAGAAGCAAACTTGAGCTAACAAGGATAAGAAAGGGAGTTGAAATGCAACAGCTGGACAAGTTGAAGTAGGATCGGGATCTGAACCTCAGTTATTACGATCGTGGGATAAAGCCCGCGATCTTGACTAGTCAAGATAGTCAACCAACTGCAACAGTGATGGACTTACCACGATCGTTGTAAGCACGATCATGATCAATCTTTCGCGATCGTGTGAGAGCGGAAAATGGCCCAAGGGCAGAAATATCATTTTGACCAGTCGACCCTAAATCCCATTTAAGGCTCAAAATCCATTCATTCTAGGAGGATCCATCATTCTATAGCGCTACCTCCCATTCTTAGTTCAAGGTTTTTATAATTTCTTGGAGCTTGGAGTTAAATTTGTACTAATATTGAGCTAAAAGACATTAGTGTGACTTCTAAGTGGAGAATTGGCAAATCCCATTTAGGATCCATCCAAACTTAAAGTGTGGTTTGCATTCTATTTACTTTTGATGAATTAATTGAATGGAGATTTTGGTTTATTCTTGTTTATTATCATCAAGAGTATCTAGTTCTTCCTCTTGGGGTTATGTTAGAATAGGGTGTAAATTGTGTGGGTTATGTTTTATATGTGTTAATGCTTGTTTGTGGGCGATTGATTCTTCTATTGCTTAACTAAATTTGTTGGAATTTGTCGGTGAAAGCCTCAAATACCTAAATGGGTTTGATGGATGAAATCTCAAGCTCTTGAAAGCTTAAACCATCCTTGAAAGAGGGGTTTGGATGAACTTTAGGGACCCTCATCATCCTTGAAAGAAGGATGTAGGAACCAAGGCAATAGTAGACAATTGTGGGCATAGTTTGCTAATTTTCACTATTTTAGAAATAAGGGTGATTATGAGGTTGACTATACCATGGGTATCATCCTAGAAATGGGGATACCCAATTGAGGTATGGGTGATTTTAATTGTCACACTCGTTAGGTACTCGAAAGGGTCAATGGATGACATCTTTGAGGCTTTGTTGAAGAATTAGACTCAACAACTTTAAACCTAACCTACCACATCATCAATGAATAGAATTTGCACCACTTCATCACTTACCCATGCATAAGTTACCCCTAGGATAGTGTAATCCCAAGATCCGTGCATAATTAATTACACCCAAATTATTTTTAGTCTCAAATTAGTCCCTTAGAAGCCCAAGAATTACTCTCACATTAGCAAACATTGAAAACCCCCAAACCCTCTTGTACCATAGGTTTTAACTTAGCAAGTTACTTTTATTTTGAATTTACTCAATCTCCAATCACATTATTCCTCGTGAATTCGACCACAACTCTTAGTTGGGTAAATATATTGACAATGACTGTCTTGCACTTAAATTGATAGGTAAGTTGATCATTATCAATACTCTTGGAAGGTTGTTAAGGCACCAAGGGTATTTACTAACTTGCGGTTATCTAGACTATTTCAAAATAACTCTTTTAACTAACTTTAAAAAGGGAATTGATTTTTAAAAAGAAAATAATTAAGAAAAAAATATCTTCAAGATTTATGCAAAATAAATTTTGATGACTTCGCGGAGACTTTAACTAATTTTAAAAATCTAATAATAATTAGCATATAAAGGCGAAAGGGGAAAATTAAATGACTTAGGTCATTAGTCCTAAATCCACAAATCTTGTCCAAAGCTAATCAGGGCTTTTGGCCAATCTTCACTTGTCCTAATCAAAATAATTGAGATTTTGGCTCATAACCTATCCTAAGCTAATTTTTGGACCTTTGAGGCCTACAATCTACTTTAGCTGTATTAATTATAAATTTGGCTTCGAGGCCAAAATGAATGAACAAATAAATAGATAAATAAATAAATAAAGAATAAGACAATAACAAAAATCTAAACTTTTCACGTCTCTTAGAGACCTCATCAATGGGTTTTGACCCATTTTCTTCTTCTTCCATCTTCATACACGCGCACGCCATATAATCGATTTTGAGTTAAAACTTCGGACATGACTCAAAGAGGTGGGACTTATTGACCCATTTCGAAATGCAAGAGGAAAGAAGTCTATTTGGACTCCAAATTAGATTTATGCAAAGAAAAAGGTAAAAGAAAATTAATTAATATGTGTTCAAGAATTTTACACTTAAAAGATAAATGACGAGATGAAAAAATAGTATTCTCAAGCATAAAGAAATAGTAGACTATGATATAAAAAACAAATCAAATATCCAACGAAAAGGAAATTAATTTATTTCTTAAACAATCTTACAAAAAATCGAGCCTAGCACAATATAATCAACTAATCCTTGAAAAGAAGACACTGACCCACAAGTATAGTTGCTTAAATTTTGGACAAATATTTCATACAGAATAACACATATTTGTATCAAATACTATGATATAATATAGTCTAAAACATGTTTTCATTAAAGAAAGAAAATGGTAATGACCATAAGATGAGGAAATATTTTTGTGACATAAAGGAATCAAATTTTCATGCTAAAAGCAAACATATCCGCCTATAACGAATTTAAACAAGACATGAGTATGTATTTTAATCAAGCAAAGTTTAAAACTTTATCGATCTAATTTACTAAGGAGAAACAAACAATATTAACTATTCATTTCAACAGAAAGGAAACAACTTTACATGCTAAATGTGAACATATCCACCTACAACGAATTTAAACAAAGCATGAAGTACGTATTTTAATCAAGCAAAAATCAAAAGTTTATCGATCTAATCATAACAATCAAAGAATAAAGCCAACACATTAGCTCATATTATACCATGAACATTAAAATAGTCATAATATTGATATTACAATATCCTATGGCCTTCAAGTCCGTCTACAACAAACAATTCCACTGAACAAAATTATAACTATGAAACTACGAAGAAGGAGATAAAGAAGAAAACGATAACAAATCAAAAAGGAAAAGGTGTGTTTACCTTTTTTGGAGCAGCAAAACAGGACTTCAAACTTTCT
Source organism: Capsicum annuum (assembly GCF_002878395.1). NCBI lineage: Eukaryota > Viridiplantae > Streptophyta > Magnoliopsida > Solanales > Solanaceae > Capsicum > Capsicum annuum. The sequence goes on along the minus strand of NC_061112.1, from coordinate 44,219,128 downwards.
TCGGAGTCTTGATCATCACTAGAGAGAAATCTTTTGAAAACCCCGATTAGACTACTGCTTGAAAATTTTTTACTAAAATGAAAATTTAATTCTTTGCTCAAAGTTTTTCCCACACTTTGAGACATCGTCTTTATACCAAAATAGTGGTAGTAGTTATAGGCGAGGATAGGGATTGAATTCTTTGAATCCATCAAAACGGGATAAATAATTTAGGGATATTTTGGAATTTTAGAATTTAGGAATCTTTTGGAATTTTGAAATTAAGGATACGGTTTGTTGGAGGATAAGGTGAGGTGGAATTGTACAATCTAGTAGAAATTTTGAATTTCAAAAATAGAAAAAGAATAAGGTTGAGGTGGAATTGTACAATTTAGTACAAATTTTGACATTCAAATTGGAGAACGGACAGGGTTGAGGTGGAATTGTACAATCTAGTACAAATTTTAAAATTTAAATTAGAAAAAGAACAAGATTGAGGCGGAATTTTACTATCTAGTACAAATTTAAAATTTGAGATTTGAACGGGTAGATTGTCTTAGGCTATATTTTATATAGCAAAAATTAATTGAAATTAGCCAATCTCATTTAAAATTTGGCCAATTGAGCATCAATTAGTCAATTATATTACAAATATGGCCCTAAATCATAATTTTAGTCAATTTTATTCAAATTGAAAATCATATTAAAAATCAATTGGCTAATTGCATTGAAATTATGACCAAATTCAATAAATTGTCTAAAATTTAAATTAAATCCCATAAGAATTATTAATCGGTTTAACACCGAGCTTCTTGATTAGATAAAACCAAATAAATATTTTTCCAAATAAATTATTTTTTGAGAACAAATTGTATTTTAATCAAGATTTTATCCATTTGTGTTAATTTTCAAGATTAATCTCAATAATAGTTCAATTTTGATAAAAATATTCGTTAAAGTACCAAAATTTATACAATCTTATATATGTAAAAACAAAAATATATAATCGTTACTTAAATGAAAAATTTACTCCAAAAAATATTTTAGAGCATATTTATTCGGAGAAAATAGATATTTTAATTTTACTAAAAAATAAAGAAACTCGAGATTAATATTAGTCGTGGAGGGAAAAAATTAGGTGTCAACACTCCGCATGATGTCACGTTATAAAATAGTAATCTACACATTAATACGAGAAAAATAATATCCGTATTATATTTTTATGCTTCGGGTAAAAAATAAGTCAAAATTCTATGTGGGACCTACTTGTGAATGTACTTTCGAGATTGTCAATACATCTCTCTATGTCCAAAGACCATTTATCCTCAAGAATCAATTAAGGCCGATCTCAAACGACACTAAAAGAAACCCATAAAGAAGCTAGGGGATTATGATCCAATTAAAGAATTAACTCGAGTATTAGATAGAAACTTTCAAAGTTTAGAGAAAATGTTTATTTAGAGCTCAGCAACACCCCACGATCACCCAAAGATCACTCTCTCAACTTTATAAATTCTTTAGGATTTTTGGCCCTTTAAAATTATGAGATATGGGAGAAAATGGGGTAAGGGATGAAATAAATGGCCCCCCAAGTGCCTCTTAAGCGATCATTTGACTGCTTAAATGGTCATCACTAAAGTCACTTAGTACCACTAAAGTGGTCCATGGTTTGGGTCACCCTAGGCTAAAGCGGTCAAGGTGTCGCTTAAGCGACGTCCACTTTAGCAGTAAGGGTTGCACTAAATTAACTAAGCGAGACCAGCCTGGGCTGCTAAAGTGACTTGTTGGCCACTAAAGCATTCTCTACTTAAGCAACCAAAGGTCCGCATTAGTAGATGCCCTAGCTAATTTCATGCACTATCTAAACTTTGATTTTGACAAATTTCTATCAACACTTCGAGATTTGTTTGGAATTCCGTGAATGCAAATAAATTATACTATCCTATAAAATTTGACATTATAAATTCAATGGATCCATCAAAATTTTCATCTGGTGTCATTTTGATGAAATATGGGCCCCACACCTAGGGGTCACTTTTACCAAAATTCGGACAATAGCTTAAAATAATTCAAAAAGCCTTGTGACCCGAATCAAAGGTCCTCTTCACCTAAAATAGATGTAGCAGAGCTGATGGGACTACCATAATTGGAATATGAGGTTATTAACTTGAATTATACACCTTATCCTATCCTTACAAGCGAAGACTTCAAAACAGGGAATAGGCTCCAAAAACTAAACAAACTGCCTGATAATTGAACTGTCAGCTCCGAGAAGTCACAAATGACTTGGGAAAATTATAGGAAAGATTTAAATGGATATAAATTGTTGAAATGAAGAAAATAAAATGAAAGGTCATTGCTTTTCAACATCAAGAGCAAATCCCAACAACTTTTAACACTCAATTTCAAGTCGAAAATAAATCTGTTTCCACCATCTTCAAGCTATGAAGAACATCTTGAATACCATGAATATTAATGAAGAACACCATGACTTCCATGAATATTAATTAACTTTAAAAATTTATAATTTTTTTTGCTTATCTCTATATTCTACCAAATTTAAGACTTAGTGTAATACCCCACAAGTTACTAGATAAGTTTCCCACTATTCATTATATATTTAAAGTCCCTAAAGCAATTATGTAAAGCTATAATTTAGTGTCACGAACATTCACCTTGTGTGTAAAGTATTTTTGATGTGAATCATGATCATAGGAAGCACTTAGAACAAAGTCGAGTTGAGAGCACTTGTATCCAATGATTTTTAGTATCTAATCCTACAAGGGTCAACTTTAAAAGAGTGTAGCTCCTTTAACATAATAATTTCGGTGGAATACTATACATAAAATTAATGATCTTCAATTCTTCTTTCCAACGCATCTAATTTTAACTTAATCTGGTGTCAGAGTAGAAAGTTATGCTCATTTTACCTAGGAGTGTCTGTCTAAGAGAAGGTGATAACTTGAGTTGACAAGATGTCAACTACGTGACAAGCTATCAACTTCGTCTTCAGCGTTAACAAGAAAAGACCCTAAATCATTTAGATAAAGTGATGACTAAGTTGATAACCCATCAACTAGTTGACAAGCTATAACCTAAGTAATCAACCTTAACTAGAAAGTGTCCAAGTCCAGCTAGAGGGTGACGGCTTGGTTGATAAGTTATCAACTAGTTAATGATCTATCAAATAAGTCATCAGCTGGATGACGGCTTGGTTGATAAGTTATCAACTAGCTAATGATCTATCAAATAAGTCATCAACCTTAACTAGAAAGTGTCCAAGTCTATCTAGAGGGTGACGACAAGGTTTATAAGTTATCAACTAGTTGACAAGCCGTCAACCATGTTGTCAACTGAAAATTTCTGCAATTTTCTTTGGGTATCCTTAGGGGTAATTTGGTCCTTTTCTCACACCAAACTCCTCTTCCACGACTTAAAACCTCCATTACACACTATTTTGCACATTAAAAGTCAATTTCAAAAGTAAGTTCTTTTCTCTACACTCATGAGAAAAGATATTAGGGTTTCTACCCAAAGTTCAACTCCCAAGGCTCCCAATCCAAGTCCCTTCAAGAAGCCAAGAAATTCAGGGATGTGGGTATCCAATGAGCATATCCTTTCATCCTCAACCCCAAAATACAATTTTACACATGAATTTTATGACTTCCATAAACTAGGGTTTTATCCAATTGATACTCTAAGCTTGAATTCAATCTCCCACTATATAAAATTTACTTATAAGCATCTTTTAATGATTTTATGGTTTAGTAGGCCCATATAATATCATTCACACTATTCTCAAATCCAATAAAGTTTTACATGGTATTAATACTCAAGCATACGATCAAGTAATATGAGTTTTCCTAATGTTTCCCCAAATCCTCAAGTTTAATCCTATTTTGATTTAGGGTTCCATGACAAGAATAAAATCCATGATTTCTCCATGTAATTTTTTATTCCAACCATGAAATAGTATTTTCTCATAACTTCAAGTATGTTTCCATACTCTAACCTTGACAAGTTGTTATATTGATGAAATTTTTGGATCCTTGTGTTTAAGTCAAGAAATTTCTTATCATGTTATTTATTTAAAATTATAGATTTTCTTGGAATTACGGTCTATCCTTGAAATTGAACCATGTGTACATGTTGTTCTCATAAGCTTAACATATTACCAAACTCAAAATCATGAATTCTTTATGTTTAGTAATATATTATGTTTTGGGGTCTTTAATCATGAAATTTTATTTTATGATCAATTTTTAATATAATCATGTTTGGTTGCATTAGTCAGAGCTAGAGTGTTATGAAGATTCGTTGCCTAGGAATTCAGACATACATCAGTTTAATATTCTTGATAACTTCATATTATGCATGCACTATTATTTTCAGAATACAATGACTTGAGCATATCAATTATCAGTGCATATACTATTTTATGCTTTAGTGTCATTCAGTTGGGAGTAATACTTAAAACCGAGTGAACACAGGTATGGTGGCTCCCCAATCAGTTAGGCATGAGTCGTTAGTAGTTATCCCTAAGTTTGAAACCTACGGTATCTCAATAGATTTTGAGGTGTCCCCCATCAGTAAGGGCATGACACCCTCATACTTTGGGATATCAGATTAATGAATCCATGCCATCCAGTGTTGGTACCCTTGGCAAGGTATCGACACCCTTCTAACTGGGGTTACAGATTGAACCACGATTAGCTCAAATTAGGGAATGTTGGTTGTACTTAGCTCCCATAGTTTCCAATTCAGTATTTATAATTTTTTTACTTTTGGTTTTCATGGCCTAGTGTCCATATATCAGTAATCCAATTATTCAGATTATTTCAGTACATGTTTAAGCTTGTATTTGCATTCAATTTTCATGTTCATACATTCATGCTCAGTATATTTATATATTCAAATCCTCAGTTTATGTTCATTTTAAATTTCAATCATATATGCATGATCTTGTGTTAGTTCCCATTCTACGATTTTAGACACGATATTCATACATGATCCTCAATACAATTTTACAACATATTCAACTTTAACTTGGAATTTACAGATAGTATTTATGTCTCTACTACTTCCTAGTATATAGAAATATTTTAGCTTATGATTTGGAAATTTCACTACTCTTATAGCTTTTACGTACAACAATGATTTAAATGCATATGTCAGCAAATAACTTATGTCCTTGATTTTAAAACATATATTATGCTTTTTAACAAGACATTTCTTGATTTAGTGCATGTCTCACATACTCAATATATTCTAATATACTTATCACATATATGTGTTTGTGGCTACATTGCTTCCTGATATAGGTACTAGATGTATCCCACATCCTAGGGCCAGATAGTTCATAACATTCAACCAATAGGTGATGAGTTCTATTGTTTTGAGGACTCAAGTCAGTTGTAGTTCTTGTATTATATTTTTCTTATTCGCATGTATTGATTTGGGATAGCTGGGAGTCAGGTCCCGACTACCTATAGTTAGTATAGTAGAGGCTTCATAGATTGTCTATTAGAGTTATTGTATGTAGTCTCAGTTCCTCATTATTCCAAATTTCAGTGTTGTAAACTTTGAATAAAAATGTTTTGAAATAGATTATGTCATGATTATGCTTCCACTTAGCAAATTTAGCTTATTTATATATATATGTATATATATATATATTTTAAATCAGTTGCTCAAGCAGTATCCTAGTTTATAGGTTATCTTTGGATTACTTGTAGTTCTAAACACCGTCCAGGGGTAGTCTCGGGGTGTTATAAACTTGGTATCAGAGCGCAGAGTTTAAGTGTCCTAAGGTGTGTGTAAAGTCGTGTCAAATAGATCTTTGTAGAACGGTACGAAGATGTCTGTACTTTTATTTAAGAGGCTATTTGACATTTAAATTTTTTCCTTTCTTTTATACCTTAGATCATGCAGTAGAGATGTTCTTTAAGAAACTTATACATATTCTTACATTGGTCTATTCATGCCAACTCTTCCTTATTTTCAAGGTAACAAAAATAGTCAAGCTTAAATTTAAAGGCCACTTAGAACATAGTACAGTCCAGCATGCCTCATTAAAGGGCGAAAGACCCAATTTAAATGTAACATGCCTTTTTGAACGAAGTGACGGTCCAATGTGTCTCATTGTATGGCAAAAGACCCAATTTAAATGTAACATGCCACTTTTAATGGTGTGATGGTCCAACGTGTCACATTGAAGAGTGAACGACCCAATTTAAAGTAACATGCCACTTTGAACTTAGTTATGGTCCAACATGTCTCATTAAAGGGCGAACGACCCAATTTTAATGTAACATTATACTTTGAATGGAGTGACGGCATAACGTGTCTCATTGTAGGACGGATAGCCCAATTTAAATATAACATGCCACTTTGAATGGAGTAACAGTCTAGTGTGTCTCACTAAAGAGTGGATAACCCAATTTAAATGTAACATGCCACTTTGAATGGAATGATGGTCTAAAATGTCTATTAATTACCTACACTAAATTTATTAGTATCAAATGCAATATAAGGGCAATCATGCTTACCTTATTTTAGTATGCCATACTGAAAGAGGTCACACTCCATAACATATTACGTTGAAGGAGGTGATGATCCATAACATATAACATGCCTCTCTGAAGGCAATGACGATCCATAACATAATAACATATCACTATAAAGGAGGTGACAGTCCATAACATAACAACATGTCACTCTGAAGGAAGTGATGGTCCATAACATAGTGACATGTTACTCTGAAAGGAGGTGACAGTCTATGACCTATAAACGTGTCATTTTGAAGGAGGTGATGGTCCTTAATAAAATAGCATGTCATTCTAAAGGAGGTAACGGCCCATAATATAATAATATGTCACACAGAAGGAGGCAGTAATCCATAACATAGTAATATGTCACTCTGAAGGAGGTGACGGTCCATAATATGATAACATGTCACTCAAAAGGAGGTGACAGTCCATAACATAATAATATGTCACTCTAAAAGAGGTGACGATCCATAAAATAATAATATATCACTCTAAAGGAGGTGACTCTATAACATAAAAAATATGTCACGTTGAAGAAGGTGACGGTCCATAACACCATAACATGTCACAATTAAAGTGATGGTCTAATGCATCCTCTTAAAGGATGGAAAAACAAAATATAATAATATATGTCCTTTTGAAAGGGTGGATGACCTAAATATAATAGGATATGCCACCTCGAATGAGATGACAATCCAATAAGTTTCTTGAAGGGTAGAAAGCCCTAATATATAAGAAAAATGGAAGTTGATTTGTTGAACTTCATCCTTTGAATAAAAAGTCATTAAAAGGACTTGTGGAATCCTGAGATTTTCGATTGAATTCTCAAACTTTGAGATGATTGGTTTGTGTTAGTTATTAGAGGTGGTCTTTGATAATGGCACCTGCATAACACAAACAATACTTATTAATAACACAACAATTTGTTGTAACTAATCCAAGATAACATAAGATAAAGTCATTTGACTCATGATGATAAAGAGACAGTGCTTAGAATGATACCCCCATATGTTAATTGTTATGCTCGATCATTTTCCTACAAATTTAGAGAAAGTGTTATGGATTATAAAGAAGTCATAGAAACTTAAATCAAAAGAAAAATGGAAATAAGAAGTTTTCTGGATTAAAATAGTAGGGTACTGTGGATTTGATAATGCCTTTTGTTATGTTTAATATTGTCAACATTGTGACTTTTCTTGCATCTAAAGAAAAAATTCTTAGTTTTGAGAGACCAACTGTGTTGGTATTGCCTTCCTCTCCCGATGCACCTTGATCACCCTTGATTTGCAATCTTGATGAGCAGTCTTTTGTGGAATTTTTTAAGGATCATCCTAAAAAAATTCTGGCCCAGTTTATAACATAGAAATTCTTTAATTTCCATGTAACTTATGACATCGTTAGTATGGAATTTTTGAGATCTCCTAACATATTATGCCCTGATCTAGGAGGCAAAGTACTTGAGTTCTTTCTGATGATGTATCTTGAAATTTGAGAATTTCTCAAAAACTCTGCCTCGATCTTAACATTAGCAATGTATGGTGTTTAACTTTGTAGCAAATGTCAAGTTTTTGTGAAATTTTTGAGATCTTCTCAAAAAATTGTCCGAGTTACATGCTTCAATGTCATCTCCAGGTAACTTTTAAGAAGACCCTCTTAATGAATTTTTGAGATCCTCTCAAAAATTTGACCTAGTTTGTATGACAATCCTATAGGGAATATGAACGAGTTAGTGTGGTACTAACGTATTTCATTGAGGTAGGAATCATATCTAACGTAGTTCCTCAATATAATGGAAATTTAAATTTTGTAAGGGATTGACTGAAGTGATATAGGCAACCTACGTATTCCATTTTTGGAAATTTAGGTCAAACGTAGTTCATATAAAAAAATGCATTTATAAGGAAATCAAACCATAAAGAAAAATTATAAGGAAATAATATAACAAAGTACGATTACAAGGTAAACAAGAAAAGTAAATAATAACTTTAGCATGCAAGATGGAAGGCTATTAAAAGTACGCCTTTGAGGTAGCTTCAATCTTGTTCTCGACTGATAAGGCCAATGATTATTTTGCTTTTGTCGTTGTGAAGCGAGCATGATTGATTACCAACACAAATTAGTATCTCTCAAAAAGGAAAGAAAAAGACTCCAAATGTAAAAATGATAGTTCATGAATTGTAATAATGGACCAAAGTAATGAAACAAATCAAGAAAACATAGTCAAAGCAAAATAATGAAGCACTTTAGCACATAAATAATTTTTAACGCATCCTAACATACTTGGGACCTTTTAATACAAAGGTAAGGCTAGCGTTTCAATGATATATGTACCATTTTTCAGACATTCCATTACCCCCAAAATGTTATACAAACTTCATTAATAAATTAAATGGGGATAAAAAATGAGGGAAAAAGGAAATGCATGATATTAATCCCACGTAGGGGAGAAAATCTAAAATAAGCCTCCTTGGAAGTCCTTCGATCTTTGAAATTCTTGAAATGACCGCATATCCTTCTGATGAAGACCTTTTTTTGATTAAACAAAACTATCTAAATAAAACTCGCTAACCCAAGGGACAATGGTCCATACAATCAGACATTATACCCTTCAATTTAACACATATATAATGATCGTTTATTATGACTCATGGTCAAATAGACGTAAGGTAGGTTTTCTAATAAGCCTAATACCCCCCCGGATATTGGACCGTCCTAAGCTCATGCCTAAATAGGATTTTGGTTTTACTCTATCCTAGGTGTCTAAAATAGACATCAACTAAGTTCCAAAGTTGACGACTTGGGTTTGGAAATACGAACAACCATCAGACACAATGTGATGATAAACCATCGTATTCTTGACACATTATTTGGAATTAAACAATAGGGGCTGAGAGATTCACGAAACCATAAACAATTTATATATTTTAAATGGGAATCATGTCATGGAATGCAATAGTTTAATTTCGCAGAATTTAAACATATGAGTACATAAATAGTTCAAACATTACAATAGTTAGTTAATTATGCTATTTCAAATATTTTCTTAGAACCTAGTTAAAATTCCCAGCAGAATCGCCATTTCTATTTTTCTCCTTTTCAATTTGAAGGGTTTGAAAAATATTATTTTTGACCTTTTAAGCTATTCCAAAACTTTAAAGAAAATCTTGAAATAATTTAAGAAATTACAAAGTCACCACTTGATTTTTGATAAAACATCAAGAAAAACTAAAAATATTACTTAAATGATTCAGAATAGAAAAAATCTCTTAAGTTTAGAAATTTTTTGAGTAAGTGATTCCTATTAATATTCTTGAAAGGTTGTTAAGGCACCAAGAGTATTCGCTAATTTGCGGTTATCCAGACTATTTGAAAATAACTTTTTTGACTAACATTAAAAAGAGAAATTGGTTTTTAAAAAGAAAACGATTAAGATAGAAGAATATCTTCAAGATTTATGCAAAATAAATTTTGATGACTTAGTGGAGACTTTTAACTAAATCTAAGAAAACTAAGAATAATTAGAATATAAAGGGAAAGGGGGAAACTAAATGACTTAGGCCATTAGGCCCAAATCCATAAAACCTATCCTAAGCTAATTTGGGCTTTTGGCCAATCATCACTTGTCCTAATCTAAATACTTGGGCTTTTGGCCCATAACTTGTGTAAGATAGTTTTCAAACCTTTGAGGTCCAAAATCTGCTTCACCTATATTAAATTAAAACTTTGGATTCGAGGCATAAATGAGTTAAAAAATAGATAAATAAATAAATAAAGAATAAGACAATAATAAAAATCGAGACTTTTCAAGTCTCTTAGCTACCTTATCAATGAATTTTGACCCATTTCTTTCTTGTTCCATCTTGTTGCACCTGCACGCCATATAATTGACTTTTATTTAAAACTTCAGACTTGACTAGAAGAGGTGGGCCTCATTTCCCCATTACAAAATTGATGTCGCCCAAAACAAACCTCTTAGAGAAGTATGTTTCGGTCGATGCCAAATATAGTAACCAAACTAGGTTGGGTTCGAAACCATAGGGAAGATGCTGAACGGTTGCTTGACTTGATGTAATCCACGAGTAGCACAGGAAATAAATAGTTGGATTTTAGTATCAATCGCAAGTAATAACCAAATCTTGAGTGCTTTTAATTTGTAAACAAAAAAGATGAACATTAGGCTTGTGTTCCCCCTAGTTTCTTAACTTCTTAAATTGCTCATGATCAATCCGAATATTCTATTTTTCTACATGTAAAGTCTACGAGATAGGTATTATCAACCGTCTTATGAACAAAAAGATAAATCTCACCCCTTACTGGTTTAGTCTCAGAGCGTCGCTTTTTCGCTCCTTGTTCCAACCTCGGTTCTCTATCGCCTTTTGAGTTCAAGTGATTAGATGAGATGGCGGGAATTATAAGGTAGAGGTGAATCTCAAATTACTATCTCAATCTTCTTTTCCCAATTAAAAATCCCTTGTGAAGACGTTAGCTAATACAGACTATCTCAAGTTTCTGTCGTAGCTATGAGATTAATTATTGCGAAGAATATTAAGATACATGTATAAACCCTAGAGTAGATAAATATCACACTTTCTCTACGTAGCTAATCTGCTAGGGTTTCCACAATCCTAGTCAAGGAGATTAGTCATTCATGTTCATGTAAGAATCCATGATTATAAATGAAGAAAACATGTAATTAATTGCACTTGAATAAGATGAATAAACTCCAAAGTCTTGAATTGAATAAAAACCCAAAATCTCAAGAATAATTGTAATGTAAAAGTAAGTAACCTATTTTATGAATGTGTAACCTAATAAAAGATAAACCCTAGGGTGTTTATAGTATCACAAAATAACATAGAAATCCTAATAAAAATGGGAAAGGTAAATTTATATCAAAACTCGTTATGACTCGGTCTTTAACTCATGCCGGTAATAAATGACTCGTACTTGTGCCTCTCGTATCCATTCCAGTGTCTGATCTCCTAAGGCTTCAACTTTTTGTTCATTATACGACTTCTGCTTATAAGGAGCACACGAGAATATGACTCGTTTCCTTCACCCGTATCCACTTGGGACTTTTGTCTGTTCAATCTTTGGACACTGGTCTACTTACTATTCCCCCATACAAGTCGTACTCAGACTTTCGACTAGTATACTTCTGAGACTTGAACTTTTGATAGTAGCTTTAGATTCTATCATGCTTATGATTTTTGCATACGACTCGTATCCTTGTGTATGACTTAGATGATTGAGTCATATCTTCTCCATACTTAGATTCTCAGTATGGCTTTAGGTTCTGTTGATCTTACGAGTTATCCTACATGTCGTATAGTGAGTTAATGACATGTTAGGCGACTCGTATCTTTGTTAAAACTGGTATTTTCAAGTTCTTTTCTTCTATTTTCATCCCAACACTACTATAGACCTATTTTACCTGGAATATACATAAAATTGCATCATATCCACTAAAATAACCTAAATTCATGGTTTTAAGCATCGAAAGTACCATGTTTCCATGACAAAACAACACACTTAGACTTTTGGATTTCTTAGGCAACAACAATTAAGCTCTATAATTAAACACAATGCTTAAACAAGAAGATCATAAGCTACCCATGACAGTGATTTTGAATTCAATTTTCTCATACATTGTTTCCCTCTTCTAGTCTCACTTTTCAAAAATCAAACTATGTATAATAATTCGGCATAAGACGAACCACATGGGAATTCGATGATGGCATTATTTTAGTCGCAGACAACGGAGCGTCAGCACAAGCTATATCAACCAAATTAATTAGTAACCAAAAAACACAACCCCCATGCGTTCACAGTCAAATAAATCCCTTTCACTCAACTATAATTTGTCAATATTCAGGGATATAGCAAATAATGCTCTCACTCACAAATAAGTATCACCGGTGTATACAGAATACCATAGGATTACCTATATGCTCTCTTTCTAAGTTTTCGGATAGTCAAACTAGGAACACTAAAGGACTTTATTTGGATGGTAATGTAGGTTAAGGGATGGTAAGGAATCTTTTGGGGATTTATTTCATGACTATGTCTCTTGACACTATGCCTTTTTCGGGGTCCACTTATTCTTCCACTCATTTTTAACTTTTACTTCTATCCTTATGTCTCCTTTTTTCTTTTGATATATTCAGATTGGGCTAGGTATGGTTTTCTCACTTTAGTTTTATTTTCTTTTCATTACAATTTATATCTTTTTTCCCACACTTGTTCAAGTTTCAACTATTTTTCTTCTACACAACTTTCTTCATACTCATTTTGTCCTATGCACCCCTATGATAGCCACTCTCAACTTAGACGATTATCTTGATTTGAGGCGAACAGTGTCCAAGGAGTACCAGGGCTAAAACAGGTTCATTGTTAGGGAAATGGGAAGGTGAAACTGGTGTAAGCAACCAAAATATTGTTACTTAACTTATATGGACTTATAACAAAAAAAGGCCTATGATCATCTCCTATTTGACTCACCTAGAACTAGATAAAAGCAATCGGGCAAGTTCTAGATTTTGACACACTAAGAACTCAGTAATACCTCATGCACACTTTCACAGGGTTGCATTGCTAAGTATTACTTATCCAGTTATGCAACTATTTACCCAAATTGTTCTATCCCTAATCCTAATTCCATTATCAGAGTCACAATAATTTCACATACGTATTACACAGCATAAAAAATTAGGAGGGGTCTCAACTTTTCAGCACAATTTCATTAAACATAAATATTAAACATAATCATCTCAAATCCACAAATATTCCCAAATTTCTAAATTTGTTCAAAAAATCATATTTCATTACAAATCTATTTTTTCAAAATCCCTCAAAAATCAATAGAAACAATCTTCTGCAATAGGTTCCAATTTTCTCCCTATCTCAGCACCTTGTCAGCACCAAACCTAAAAGTCATAACAGACTTTTAGCTACTTATACTTTTCAGCTACTCCCAGAAATTCGAAATCAGATATACCCCCCACCCCCAACTAGAAATCCTGGCACTATCCCTAATGATAAAAAAGTAAAGTAAGGGTAAAAGTACATACCTAAGCGCTCTAAGAGATGACTCTATAATATCAGTAGGTGGGCCCTCAGGTCGGGTCCCACCGTCATCAGTAATTATTTTATCAGCTACTGGGACTGAATCAACAACAATGGTTGGGGGAATAAAAACGTCCCTCTAAACTAGTGGTCTCGAACCACAAGCTCCAGTAGCCATCTCACGGATCCTCGTCTCCCGGTCTAGCTTATCTTGTATGCTTTCTTCCCTCGCTTTCTTGTTAACATCTTTCTCTTTATGTTTTTTATTTATTTCTTATGCTTTTATTTTTGGTTCTCCTCAACTCTCGGCTCTAAAATAGTCCAATATTAGAAATATGGACAATGGGCACTACTGTCTTATCGCGGGCTCCGAAATTACCGATCTATCATACAGCTCATGCCCCATCCTCTTTATTATAGCCATCCAGTCTTTATTTGTATAATATTAGCCATTTTCCCACTACTCAAAGGTTGAGTAATTCTCAACTCAAACATATCAAGTCTACCCTAAACCTGTCTGTCAAGGTTTGTAAACTGCATATCAAGCTAGGGCTTCATGCCCCTCTCCATGTGACCCACTTTCTCCTCCAGTGTGGGTAACTCGGTAATGACCTCCTTACACATCACATGTGAAATCATAACCAGTCCAGAAGGTATACCTCGTGGCCTAGGTTAAACCAACTGAACCGAAGGATGAGCACTCGAAGTACCTATTGTATTAATCTATATAATCTCCATCTACTCACCCATCTTAGTTGCCTCAGCAGTATCAGCCTAACCACTCTCTCAAAATATATCTGCCATCAAATTAGTTGCCTGTCTGTCCTGTTGGGCCAAAGGATTGGCAATATCTCGAATCAGGCCTAAGTCAGTGATGTTTGTGGCCTCCCATATCTCATCGATACCAGGGAGTTCTTGTACTCCTGTATCCAAGCATAGTTATGTGATAGTGAAAAGATACTCCAATAAAGACTACTCACCTCCTACATCTCAATCTCTTAACTCCTAAGCTAAGAATTCACAAACATCAAACTCATAATAGGCTATCATGGCTTCCGGAACTAGGCTCAGAATATTATCTCCCATAGTTGAACATAGATGCATTACCCTCAAAGTTGAGGGTATTCTTCTTAATTTTCTAGGAAACCACCCCTGGGCCTCCTGCTACCCATATAATATTTTTTCCATTCGAAGTTATTCGCTCCACAGCCATCTAAGGAACTCTATTTTCTCCTCAAAACCTAGTGTCCTTCGAGTTATTTTTCTCATTTCTTCTATCTGATAGTCCATCTCCTTCGTGTTAACCAGGGGATGATACACCGGTTCGTACAAGAACAGACCAATGGTACGGGGGTGAAATATCCACCTGTACTCCTCTAATTATTAGTAAAGCAATAGGCTCACCAGTCTTCTACAATTGGCCTTATGGATATTGTCTTTGAATTTCAAACTTTTAGGCTGTATAAAATTATTGTACCAATACTTTACTATATTTTTCGAATGCTCTTGTCATCCATTCAAACCCATACTGGATAAAATTCTCTTCGAACCTGGGGATCTCTAACATCCTAGTAATCATCAATCTCCACTCTAGATATAACACCCATTTGATCTTACCACCCCGAGGTTTGCTCAACCTACTATTAAAAGTATCTTACTTACTGGGTACCCCCATTGTTCAATGATGGGCATCAAAGAAATAGTAAGTGCAAGTGGAGGATCCTGTTGATCAATCGGGGAAGCCTCGTCCTATTGTGATCTATGGACATTCTAAGAACTAGCTTTCTCCAAAATGGACTCAGCATCAGCATCAGCATTAGAAAGTGGTGGTGTATGCGGAGGAGAAATATTTGGATTCATTCTTCTTGGACCTCGTGGAGGTGTTTCCTTCGGGAGTGCAACCTTCTTCCTCTTGTCAGTTTTCTATCCTTTTAGGACAACCTTGACCTTTGTTGGGCCCTCATATCGGTCACTAATACTGTTAGGTAATAAAGTAAACTCAAGCCCAAGTGATTCAAAACTAAAAGTCGATGCCTTCTCATTGCCCTTTTTGGGAATTTGCTTAGCAGCAGATGTATTCTTCGGAGGCATGGTACCTGCAATTACATACCATTAGTAACTAAATAAATAAAGAAATAAAAAATAAGAAACAAAAGCTTAGGGTGCATGTTATGTTTAGCGTACGTGTGTGGGGTATTAGTCATACTGACTGGGTACGACTCGTATGAACGAGTCATATTCAACACAGTGCATGAACAATTAATCACTAGTCTGCTTACGAATTCTCCTAACCAGTCATACCGACAAGGTACGACCCATTACTAATTGTTGTTAGTAGATCATTAATATTTTAGAAGATATTATTCTTCCCAGGTCAGTACGATCTTAGCATTAAGTCGTATGGAATGGGTATGACTCGTCTAGGGAAGTTGTATCCATTCTAGAACTTTAAATTTTTTAGACTTTCACGTTGTCAGTGGGTATGAGTCCTATTACAACCCTGTTACCAGTGGGTATGAATCATAAGGAGTTGCGTATCTACTACAACATAGAAGTCCAACTTTAAAGTTTGACTTCAAATCAAATTTTCCAAAATACCCACTAATTTATACAACAATATAACTCATTTCTAGTCAAAACATCACACAATAACACACTGCAATTCAAGTGTACTCCCAATCTCACAATTACAACTTAAACCTAAGAACTAGGGTTCAAAAATTTAACAATCAAGCAATAGAAACTCAATGAAAGTTAGAAACCACTCCCATTTACAAGTCCAACTCAAAATAACAAGGATTTACGTTCAAAACTTACTTGAATGGATGAGAAAGTAGTTTTCTCAAGTGTCAACTTGTTCTTCCCTAAATTCTTGGTTAAATTCATGCAAGATGGAGAATATGAGCAAATTGGTAGTTGATTTAGGTTATTTTCAAATGATTTCATAATTTTGGAAGCTTGAATTTAAGCAAAAATTATGATAGGTGCATTTTGGGTATGAGGTACCCGATGGGTGCGTTATTTCTATTTAAATCAAGTGTTGGGCCAGGTTGACCTGTGATACTGACCTGTTAAGATTGGGTACGAGTCCTATTTATTATTCATATCCAGGCTTATGGGTCTTCTTTAACTTGTATAGACCTTAAACCTTACTTGGGTTTTAAAGTCGATACTATTCAATATGATAAGTCGTACCATGAGGGTATTACTCATTTTGAGAGTCGTATCCACTCTACAAACTTTTAACTAATTCTACTTAGTCTCCCAGGTCCATACGACTTCTACTCATGAGTCATACCATCTAGATATGACTCATATAGATTCTATATGACCAAACG
This sequence comes from Capsicum annuum, assembly GCF_002878395.1. NCBI lineage: Eukaryota > Viridiplantae > Streptophyta > Magnoliopsida > Solanales > Solanaceae > Capsicum > Capsicum annuum. Next base: position 44,202,198 of record NC_061112.1, on the reverse strand, counting down.
TTTTGAAAATTTTTATGTATTTTCTGCACTCTTTAGCCCTGCACACTAAACAAACATATTACCCTATAAGTAAGTAAGTACAAAAACATGGGTTGCCTCTTACACAATACTTGATTTAACATTGCAGCATGACTTGGCTAAGTTGGGTACTCATATTTCATCAACTAGCTCATGGGTTGTCTCCCATACAATTCTTGATTTAACATCACAGCATGACATAATGACCTTGGTTTCTTTTTCCTACCAAGGTAAATTTCAAAAACCTCACTCACTTCTTTATAATTGACCATATAGTGCTTTAATCTTTGCCCATTTACCTTAAATAGCGCTTTAACATCCCTCTTGATTTCTAAAGCACCATAGGGATAAACTTTTTTAATTGTGAATGAACCATACCATCTCGATCTTAACTTACCTAGAAACAATAGAAGCCTTGAGTTTTAGAGTAATACCTGGTCACTTTTTTCAAAGATTCTTTTCTCAATTTTGTGATCATGATGCAGCTCCATCTTTTCCTTGTAAAGTGCAGAACTTTCATACGCCCAGTGGTAGAATTCATTCAACCCATTCATACTCTTTATCCTTGACTTGGCTGCATCTTACCATTCAAAATTCAAATTTTTCAAGACCCATAGTGCCTTATGTTCAAGATCAATAGGCAAGTGACAAGCCTTACCATACACTAGATGATAAGTTGAAGCAAAAATTAGAGTCTTGAATGCTATTTGGTAAGCCCATAATGCATTATCTAATTTTCGTGACCAATCAGTCCTATTGGCATTACTGTCTTCGCCAAGATAGACTTAATTTCTCTTTTGGACACTTCTACCTGTCCACTAGTCTGTAGATGATAAGGTGTTTCCACTTTGTGTTTCACTCCATATTTCTCTAGTAGACCTCTGAATAGACGATTAAAAAAATGTGAACCTTCATCACTAATTATAGCACAGGAGGTGCCAAATAGAGAACATATATTCTTTTTTCTAGAATGTAGTGACACTACGTGCTTCATTGTTGGGAAGTACAACTACTTCCACCTATTTTGAAATATTATCCACAACCACTAATATGTACTTCATGCCAAAAAAAACTCACAAAAGTTTCCATGAATTCTATACCCCATATATCAAACAATTCTAATTCTAAAATAGGAGTCATAGGAAGTTCATGGTGTCTAGATATTACCTTGTCGTTGACATAGATCACAATAAGAAGAAACATCATGTGCATATTTGGAGATTGATGTCCAATAATACCCACATTGTAAGATTTTATGAGTGGTGCTAGTTCTTCCATGATAACTCCCAACTGGCGAAGAATGACAAGCCTCAAGTATACTCATCAACTCTACCTCAGGTTTGCATATATGAATCATCCCGTCCACATAAATTCTAAACAAATAAGGCTCTCTCAGAAAAATTTCCTCACCTCATCCATAAATTTCTTTCTCTACTAAAAGGAAAAATCTTTTGGGATTAGATCACTTGCAAGATAATGTGCATAGTCTACAAACTATGGAATTAGATCTTAGGAAGTTGCTAATATCTACTCATCTAGAAAACTGTCATCAATATTAAGCCTATCTTCAACATTCTGCACTGCTTCCTCCTTTAGTCTAGACAAAAGATCTGCAACGTGATTCTCAGTGCCTTTTCTATCCTTGACCTTAAAATTAAATTCTTTTAGCAATAGCATCCACCTAATCAGTCTAGTCTTCGTATCTTTTTCTCCATAAAGCATCGCAATGTTACATGATCAGTGTGCACAATTACCTTAGTCCCAATGGAATATGACCTAAACTTCTCAGAGGTAAAAACCACTGCCAGTAACTCTTGTTCCATCATGATGTAGTACTTTTGATTAGGATTTAGTGCCTTTCTAGTATAGAAGATGGAATGAAGGATTTTTTCTTTTTATTGAGCTAGTACATCCCCTAAGGCCAAACCACTCACATCACATATAATTTCAAATAGCACGGACTGGTCTGGAGATACAATAATAGGAGCAGTCATCAATTTCTCTTTTAGGTATTTAAAATCTTTCAAGATTCTTATGTAAACTCAAATTTCATAATATAAGCTTAATGGTCTCCATTTCTTTGGGATCGATGCTTTATGGATCACATCTATGGATCCAAGACTGGGTCATTTTAGGGGATCAATTACGTGAATGGAGGATAGCTTAGAAAGAAGCTATATTTGTTGATATCCTCCAAGTAAGGAATAGGAGACACTATATTTGGATGATAGCTTGGGCTTTGAGAGAGTATGGGCACCCATTTGCATTATTATGGCTCTGGTGTTACTTTTGGGCCCAATATCATTTAGGGTCACTATTGGGCCTATCTTGTAATAAGTAGAACATGACTATAAATATCTAGGTTTTTATTTATTTTAGATAGATGATGAATGATGAATTGAGATACACTTGTGAGAGTTTTTATCGAAACTTGTTTGGGGTTTCTTTGGTTGTTGAGAAATAGGGGTGCTGGGGAATCTGTTTCCATTTATATACTTGTAATAGGTTGGTGTTATCAGTAATTGATAGGAAGGTATAGGATTTAGTATACCCTTGGTTATCCTCTCATCATTGACTGATGTCAATCTATCTATCTTTTACTTTATCATTCTATTTCCTTGTTTTCTTGTTTTTATTATTTCGTATTTAGTCTGTTTCCTCTAATTTTGTGTCCTTTCCATTTTAGTAGTTTCTTCTTGTATCATTTGGTATTAGAGCGGAGCTTGATTTCATTCCCACGAAGTCAATCTTTTGTCTAGTTGTATTAAAAAATCAAAAAACCACGAAAAAATTTATTCCCATTTTTCCGCTAGGTCAAAATTTTGAGTTTTTAATTTTTGTGTTTTTGGTGTTAGATTCTTGTTCTCTAACACTATTTGAGTCTAAATCTTAAATTTGAGCTTAATCGAAGTTGATTTGAAGGTTTTACCATTGATTAGTTGAGTTTGAAGAAATTTCAGAATGGGCTTTCAAATCTTAGAATTTTGGGTTGAAATTGAAGGTTGAAAAGTATTGGGGTTTGTTACCCATACAAAAAGGAGCATAGATTTCAAATTTGGCGTGATTTTGAGTTGAAATGAGCAAATTGGGTTTTTGAAATCTTCATCTTTGTTCTTGATGTTCTTGGTGAAGAATAGGCAAGAAAGTACACTTTGATCCAAAACCCTTGGTGTAAATTTCGGAAAAAGTATTTTTCGATCCATAAAGGGTAAATACGAGGTGAAGTGGACCCCAAAAAGTTATGGAATCAAAGAAATTAGCCTTGGGACATGAAACCCTAATTGCATCGGATCTGATTAGGGGTGATGACTACCACTAGTCGTCATCCTAGTCGTCAATTTGGTAACAACCCATCAACAATTTTCGTCAACCACTCTATTTAGTGGTGAAGACTATCCCTATTCGTTACCCATTGACAAGGCATCAACAAAGTCATCACCTAAAATATAACCTCATCTCTCTTTTGCCTAAGGTTGACAACTAGGTTGACAAGCTATCAATGAAATGACTACTGCCCCCCAATCATCAACCTTACTCATCAACTTAGACCGATTCATAGTAAACTCATTTTTGATTTCTAGTTTCTTTTATTTATACTTAAATATCTTTTCTTTGATTTTTAAACACTAATTAACAACTAATAATTGTGCTATTAGTTGCTTAATTAGTTATTGAATCCATTTTTCTTTTGTTCTTTCTTTGTGTACTTTTATTGTGCCTTTAACCTCAAAAAGAATCATCAATTATTGTTTCATCCCTATTCTCAATTATGCTAAAGAACTATGGGTTGGGCAACATTGAAAACTGTACTGGGATGCATCATGGATCTGCGACAATAAATGGTTCAGAAATTGTCGAGCCTCGATCGTGGATTGGAATGTATTAAGAATAAGTGGGAAAACATAGATGAACATTTTGAGGCCTTACAGCTTACTCCTCAAACCCCACCACCTATAGCCCGACCACTATAATTCCATCAATAAATGCCCCAAGCCTTTCCCCAAGATTCCCAAAACCAAGTACCGATCTACCAAGTTACCAAGGATTGAATCCACAAGGCTTCAATCCACCCTACTACTCACACTATCAAGGATATCCACAATCCCATACACCATACTACCTATCCTATCAAACACCATACTACCCACCTTGCCAAGGATATGAACAAACCCAAACACCCCACTACCAAACATCCCACTACTAAAACCCATATTCGAATACACCTCAAGAACATATTCCCTCTATCCAACACACTATAAACCAATCTCCCAAAGGCATTATTACCCTAATCCAAATCCAAATTTAAAAGGACAATTCCAACAAGGAGCCTTTATTGCTTTTTAACCAAGATACTAGCATTTTACCTATCATCACTCCTTCATTTGTGTAGGTTCATGAATAAATAATCTCAAATGAGGATGCAGGGAGAATACCTTATGAAAATGAGCTTAAAATTCGAAGGAATTTGCACTAATGGATTCCAAGCATGAAAGATGCAATGACAAGTTGATAAAGAAGTTGTATTCGAGGACCAATCCTCTTCAAGGAAAGGAGAATGAAACAAGTTCAATAGGATCCACTCCTTTGGGATCAATGCTTCAAGGATCACATCTACTGATCCAAGACTGGATCATTGTTGAGTGGTGAGTTTACCACTTATTCACACTCTTTATTTATGTCAATTACCTTTTTTTGAATGAATAAATGAGATAAAATTCATGAATAGATACACTAATATCCACTCTTTGTAGGCATAAAGTTGAGGAGACAAAAAGATGTGGATTGGAGCTGAAAATGATAAAAAGATAGCAAAGAAGAGTGCAGCCGAAGACCTACACTACGAAAGCCTCGATTACTGCTACCGTGGTCTTCTATCCGCGATTGCGGTTAATCAAGACAGTCAGAGTAACGCGGTTACGACACACAACTGCGGTCGCATAGTCGTAGTCATAGACAACCATGCGTGACTACGGTCAAGTGGGAATATGACAAGGGCAGATCTGTAAAACCACTCAGACATATCCCAATACATTTTTTTTAGAAAAAAGCCTTACAGCAGTAGCATATATGTTTGAATTTAGATTGGATTGGATAGATTGGATTGAATTAATTATGAGAAGACCATTTAAATACAGAGAAGCTTTTAGAAAAATTAAAGAATCTTTAATTAGTAATTATTCAGAATATATAAGTATAAATAAAACAAAAGAAAACCCACAAAGATTAGCCTATCTAATTACATTAATATCTAGTATTGAAGCAAAATTAATAATCCATTTGAAATCTAGAAGAATGAGACACATACCTCCTAATTATGATAAAATTAGATTTAGATATCCACCAAGATATTATAAAATATGGTTTAAATGAATAAAGTACAAAAATACAAAGAACTAAAACAAATTATTTCTGAAAAACGTAAAGAATTAAAAATAAGAATAGAAAGACTACATTATAATATATTTGCCGGAGTTAGTGAAAACTCAATAAATACACAAAAAGATGAAATATCAAAATTAGAATCACAAATAGATAGTTTAGAATATATATATATATCAACATGAACTATTCACAATAAAATGAACAAAGAAGAATTTATAATAGATGAAAAAATATATGAAAATCACGAAGGATTAAAAATAAAAATAGTATTTTCTAATCTAGGAAGAAGATATAAGAAAATTGGTGAACATTTATATTTAATGTTAGAAAAAGAAGAATTAAAATTAGAAGATAAATTGACAGCTATGGTAAGAATAGAAAGAGAAAATGAAGAAATAGATAGGAAAAAGGAAATAGAAAAAATAAAACAACAAACTACAGAAGAAATAAGAAAAATAGAAGAAACTAAAAATAGTAGGATTGCTGAATTAGAAAAAGAACTACAAATGTTAAAAGATTTATATGAACAAAGACAAAAGGAAAAGGAAGAAAAAGATAAAGAACAAAAATTACTAAACGAGATAAATCAATTTAAAGAAAAATTATAAATAAACAATAAAGAAATAAAAAACAAGGAATTAGAAATTAATAATATAGATGTTGAAGAGACAGATAATTATGATTCAGAAGATAGTGAAACATATACAGAAATATTAACAAATACAAAAAATTTAGAAATCAATGAAAAATAAGAAGTAATTAATGAAGAAAATTTAGAAAATATCAACACAGAAATAAATACTCTTGATAAAAAAGAAGATGAAAATATAATACCTAGAACATCAGAAATAAGAAAACCTACATATTATAAGGATAAGTTTAAAAGATATAATCTAAAGAATGAATATGACAAATGGACACCAAAATAAATAGTTAATAAAAATTATAACTTTTTAGACTTAGACTGTGTAATAGATACAGAAAAAATAATACAATTATGGATAGGATATATGACAAAATAATTATTAGATAATAATATAAATATAACAGATGCACCAGAATATATAGAAAGAACACTAATAGGAACAGTGAAATTATGGTTTTCAAATTTAACTGAAAATAGCAAGAAGATATTAAGAACTAACAAACCTACAGAAGGAACATCATCAACAACAACTAAACTAACACCTATAGAATTATTAAAAAAATATGAAACAGCTATAAAAGATGAATTTGGTAGTATGAAAACAATAGAAGAAGAACAAGATGAAGAAAAAGATACAAATAAGAATTTAATGTTAAAATTAGCAATATGTAATATGTGTTATATGGATGAATATACTTGCGCATTTAAAGAATATTATTATAAAGGAGCATATAATATAGAAAAAAGTAAAGAAATAAGAAAATTGTATTTTAATAAATTACCTGAACCATTTAGTTCAAAGATAATAAGGAGTTGGGAAGAAGCAAAAATAGTAGATACTCTAGGAGCAAGAATAAAATTTTTACAACAATGGTATAGAAACTTATGTGAAAAATAAAGAGAAGAATTAAAAATGGAAAAAACATTGATAAGAAATTTAGCATGTTGCAAAGATAAAATAACACCCCAATTCGGATGTGAAGAAAGATATTATAAGAAAAGAAAAAGACATAAGAAATATAAAAAATCAAAATATAAATACAAGAAACCAAGAAAAAGATATTATGTAAAAAATTATAAATATAAAAGACCATATAGAAAAAAGAAATCTATAAAAGAATGTACTTGTTATAATTGTGGAAAATAAGGACATTTAGCTAGAGATTGTAAATTACCTAAAAATCCAAAAAATAAACAAATATCAGAAATAAAAATAGAAAATACAGAATATATGCAGATAGATTATATAGATTATGAATTAGAAAGTGAGGATAGTATATATGAAATTTCAGAAAATGAAACAGATAATGAAATAGATAGTGAAATAGATGAATCAAATGACTGAAAAAGATATAAAATAATGACAAAGGAAGAATATTTAAATAATGAAGGAACAGAACAAAAAATAATATTTGACAGCAACATATTTGATAAAATAAAAGGAAAAGAATTAGACCTAAGTGTAGAAAAATATTTAAAATGCCAACAATAAGAAATCTATTTACTAAAAAAAAGAAGAATATTATGTAGTATGCCAAAAGGAACATGTAATAGACTGTAGATATGCAAAAGGTAAAGCTAGTATACCACTAGTAACAAAAAGAATAATTAATAAAGAGATAAATGATATAAAAAGTAGAGACCCAATAAAATATGTACACCTTGGAGGTACAGAGATATTAATAAAAGCATGTTTTAGAGAAGGAATAGATACACCAATAGAATTATATTTAGCGGATGATAGAATTATAAAACCTGTAGAAAAAAGCATAATAACTGCCATAAAAGGAAATTTAATATACCAAAAATTTAAATTTGTAATAAGTGCAAATTATTCAGTAGCAGTAACAGATAAAAATATAGATAAATCATTAGTATTATATTGGAAAATATCAGGAATAGAATTAAACCAGGAAGTAAAATATTTACAGCAAGATGCAAAAATTTATATGTATTAACAACAAACATAAAATAACAGGAAAAAATAAGATTAACAAAATACGAATAGAAAGTCCATTCGAACAAATTGTAAAAACAATAGATTATAATGATTATAGCTATAGAGACATAGATATAGAAGAAAATTTAGAAATAGTAAATGATAGAATAAGTACAACAAAAAGAATAGCTGATGAAAAACCAGAATCATCAAGCTCATAAAAAAGAAGAAGTTATGAAATAAATTCAACAAATAATTTAAACCAATATTACATAACAGGAAAGGTAAATGAAAAAGAATATTTAATACTCTTAAATACAGGACAAGAAGAAAATTATATAGCAAAATATCTAGTAAAAAATAAAGAAATAAAAACTGATAATGATATATGCCCAGATCTACCAAGAAGTTTAATAAATAGTAAAATATAGCAGAAAAAGAAATTATAATAGGAATTAGAAAAATAAAAATAGAATTTGAAGTAAAGGAAGAAATGCAAAAACCAGACATAATATTAGGAATAAAATGGCTAGAACAAGTAAAACCATATAATATAGAACATACACAATTAACCTTAACATATAACAGAGAGAAATTATTCTTAAGAAGAGCCTTAACATAAAATGAAAATATATATATTAATGAAGATAGTAGTAGAAGGATATTACAGTAGATATTATACGCCTATGATAGATACAGGAGCAGAAGCTAATTTATGTAGATATAATTGCTTACCAGAAAGCAAATGGGATAAATTAAAAACACCAATAATAGTTAAAGAATTTAATAATGAAGGAAGCTTAATTACTTATAAAGCTAGGAATGTAAAAATACAAGTATGGGATAAGATATTAACAATAGAAGAAATTTATAATTATGAACTAACATCAAAAGATATAATTTTAGGAATGCCGTTTTTAGATAAATTATACCCACATATAATAACTAGAACAAATTGGTGGTTTACAACACCATGTAAACAGAAAGTAAGAGCAAAAAAATTTAATAATAAAATAAGAAAGAAAACTGATTGGATAAAAGAAAATGAAAAAATTACACAAAAGTTAGAAAATATAAAAAATACTGAAGATACAATATAACTAGTTGTATTTTCGATAAATAAAACAGAAATAACTATATTTTCAATAAATAAGATAGAAATAATTAAGAAAAAGGATGGGAAAAACATAAAACTACTATAAAAATTGAATTAATAGATAAAAATAGCATAATAACCCAGAAACCATTAACATATAATTTTGACGATTTAAAAGAATTTAAAATGCATATAGATGAATTATTCGAAAAACAATATATACGAAAAAGTAATAGTAAACATAATAGTCCAGCATTTATAGTAAATAAACATAGTGAACAAAAAAGAGGAAAAAGTAGAATGGTTATTGACTATAGAAATTTAAATGCAAAGACTATGACATATAATTATCCAATACCAAATAAGATATTAAAAATAAGACAAATACAGGGATATAATTATTTTAGTAAATTCGATTGTAAATCAGGATTTTACCATTTAAAGTTAGAAGAAGAATCTAAAGAATTAACTGCATTTACGGTACCACAAGGATTTTATGAATGGAACGTATTACCATTTGGATATAAAAATGCACCAGGTAGATATCAACATTTTATGGATAGTTATTTTAAACAATTATCTAATTGTATAGTATACATAGATGATATATTATTATATACAAAAACTAAAGAAGAACATTTAAAATTATTAGGACAATTTACAGATATAATAGAAAAATCGGGAATAAGTCTAAGTGAAAAGAAAGCTAAAATTATGAAAAATCAGATAGAATTTTTAGGAATACAAATAGATAAGAGTGGAGTAAAAATGCAACAACATATAGTACAAAAAATAATAAATTCAAAAGAAGAATTAGATACAAAAAAGAAATTACAAACATTTTTAGGATTAGTAAACCAAATAAGGGAATATATTCCAAAATTAACAGAAACTTTAAAACCACTACAGAAAAAATTAAAAAAGGATTTAGAATATAACTATAATGAAGAAGATAAAAAACAAGTTCAGAAAATAAAATTACTTTGTAAAGAATTACCAAAACGACAATTTCAAGATGAAAATAGAAAATTTATATATATAGTAGAAGCAGATGCTAGTGAATGTAGTTATGAAGGAGTACTTAAATACCGATATGAAGCAGAAAAATTAGAACACCATTGTAGATACTACTCAAGTACGTTCAATGAAATAGAAATAAAATGGGAAATAAATAGGAAAGAATTATGTTCATTATGTAAATGTTTGTTAGCATTTGAGCCATATATTGTACATAACAAGTTTATTATACGAGCAGATAATACATAGGTACGCTGGTGGTTAACAAAGAAAATCCAAAATTCAGTTACAACAAAAGAGATTCGGAGACTAGTCTTGAATATATTAAATTTCACATTTATAATTGAAGTAATTAGTACTAACAAAAATGTTATTGCAGATTACATATCAAGACAAAGCTACACAGACTGATATAATAGAAGAGGATACTCTAGAAAAAATACTCAACACCCTAACTATGCTTTCAATGAAAGTGGACAGTATGGGTAATGAAATAGAAAAGCTAAAGACTAATGAAGTTAAATTGAAGTCTACAGCTACAAATCAGCTTACTCAGCAGTGTGCAGAGCTATGTCGATCGGAAGACATTAAAGTTCCAGAGCTAGAAGGAGACGATGGGACACTCCATAAAACCCATAACGTGTATCAATCTACTTCTGCAGGTACAAGCAGAGGAGTTAGTAAACAAAGATATCAAAACATGAATATGAATAAGATATTTGAGAAACCATTTATACCAAAAACACAAAAAGATCCCTTGTTCATACCCTCACAAATTACCACATACCGAGATAGTCTGAACCAAGATAAAAATGTTTACAACTATACAGCCCAAAAATACATAGAAAATATCTACAGAGTACAAACTTTTCTAAACCTTAACCCAGAGCTACAAATATCAAAGACCCAAACACAAATTATATAACCCAAAAATTACAAGGTTACAACAAGCTAATTGACTACCCAAAACCAACCCAAGCTTAATAAAAACTTGTTTTGACTATGGATTATTAAATACCATATACACCCAAGACGGAGAAGAACTAACAGCTATGGAAGAATTACATAAAATATTCACCATCTATAAAAGAATAACCAAAGGAAATCTATTTTATATAAAGTGTTATACTGCACCAGTAGAGATATTATATGACGAAATAAAACCAGTTATACAAGTTGTAAAAATAGGATTAACTAGAGATATGATTATACCGGAAGATATTATGCAACAGCCAGAGATACCCAGGATTGAGATACCTGATTTCTACGTAAATAAATGACTCATTGGACTAGCTACAATTACTCAAGAATTAGCAAATAATTATACCAATGGAAATCTAATATGGAGCTATTATTCAAGAGACCATCAGATGATTTATTCAAATTCAAAAGAACTACGACAAGTAGATATGGAAGATGTTAGGCAATAGATAATGACATTACTTAACCCAGAAAAATAATCTAATGCAAGAGCAATTAACAGAGGATTTATTTCAGACGGATTATTGACAAGATATTGCAAGATAATTGGACACAAATATCCAGACCATCAATGTTCGAGATGTAATGGAGAAGATAATATTATCCCAGAAGTCCACCTAGAATAAAAGAATTAAGAAGATAAGCATGCCAGCTGGAAGATACAAGATAAGAAGCAATAATGGAGATATGGAAAAGCAGCAGATACGACAATGAGAAGATATCAACGCAGTAATAATAGAAGACAAGATATTAAATTCATTTTACGTAAAGTTTTTGTATAGGCTAGATTTTTAGACTTTTAGCCTTTTTAGCCTTTTTAGACTTTTTAGGCTTTTTGACTATGGCATTAATAATTCTTGTCTCATTAGGAGACTTTTTTAGACTAAGTTTAGAAAACGTGAAAAAAATGTGAATACTCTTGTAAAGATTCAGTCTATAAATAAGATGAACCAAAGGCATTGCAAAGCAAGACTTCCTGTGTTGAAGCACAAATACTCTCTCCTGTACACATCAAATATTTTGCTTAGTTATTAAAAAACAGATTTATTTCAATGGAAAAAGCTATGGAGGAACAAAGCTTCGAAATATCAAACCTACCCGAACAGGTATATTTATTTATGATTATGAATAGCTAAATATATAATTCCCAACAATCATGGTATGATAAAATAAATTCATGTTAGTTACTTTATAGTAGAATTATTCGAAGAATAATATGTTAAGAAGTTTATTAGCAAAGTGGAAACGGAGAAAAATCCCTAAGAACTATGCCATCCTAAAGGTGAAACCAATGAGGCAAGAAGTCGTGGTGGGGAGTAACCAGAGTAGAGGCGCTGTTTAAGGGAAAAGTACCCAAATTACCATGCTAATAGTGACCGAAGAACATGTTATTTAAGAATAATCTAGTATATAGTGATCTAAGATGATCATATTTTGTTATGTACATGACTGAAGGGAATATTTTAAAAATAACAATTTTATGAAAATGAATAATTATTTATCTGATGTGATGGTAGATAAATTTAAAATACTTATTTTGTATGCACTTAAGGATATAAAAGTAGTAGATATAATAAAATCATATTAGAAAAAGCATTTGGTAGATATTATATGACTAGAATAAATTACATACCATACCTATCTAACTACTCTTACAAATACTTACCATGATAAATTACATATATCTAGAAATTTTGGAAAAAGATATGAGAAACATACAGTTAATAGAAAAATAGATGAAAGTAAATTTAGACAAATACATGAAAACTAAAGATATAAAATATATAGAATTTCTTAATGAAAATATGCAAGAACTAGTAAGACTAAAACAAACAACTACAAAATATTATAATAAAATATTTAGCCAATTTTAAATGATAGATAATCTTAAAGTCTTAATCTTATATATACTTAGAGATATAGAAATTATAGATATTAAGAAAATAATATTAGAAAAAGTATTAGACTATGAAATTGAAACTATAGATTGGATAGCACAGTTATACCTGGATAATTACCCAGAAGGATATTATTCAGATTAAGAGATGTTAGAATATATTAGAAAAACTAGAGAAAATCAAGATAATCTAAATAAAGAAATTAATTATAGAAACCGAATTAGAAAAATAATGGAGAATCTAAAAGAAAAATTAATATGGATAGAAGAAACCTTAGAAAATTTAGAAAAAAGTACATGTGATAGTTTATATAATTTAAAAAACTCGCTACGAGAAGAACAACACAAGATAATAAATAACATTGAAAATATAGAATTAGATATACATTATAGTACAATTAGGATAAATTATTATACAGAAATCTGTAACTCTGCAATTACTATAGGATAAAATAATAAACTACACAAATTAATGAATACATCTTACGAAAATAATAAATCATTGATATTAAAACAAAATTTAAGAAATATCCACGCACAAAGAAAAATAGATTCATTATACATATAATAGATCTATTTCACAAGTTAGTTATCTGCACCCCACTAATTTTGAAATTCAAGACTTGAAACCCTAATTTCTTAGACTTTTTCTGAAGAATGAATGCATTGGATAATCCTTATAGTATATCTCTCTTTACTTTCTTCATGAGTAGCTAAATAATCTAGTCTTGGGATTATTTTGAACTAGGGTGTAATTATGTGTGGGTATTTTTGTGTTTACATAGATTTTAGTTGTTGAGAATGGATTCCACCATTGATTGAGATTACGGGTTAGAATTTGATGGGTGAAAGGCCCAAATCTCTAAATAGGTTTGATGGGTAAAAGCCCCATACTCTAGAAACCCTTTTCATCCTCGAAAGAGGGAAGAAGGTGTTAACATCCTCAAAAGAGGGTTATAGGGGGACAAAGCAATGGTAAAAAATTGAGCCTATGGTTTATTACCTTTTGAAATCTTAGAAATAAGTTTATTAAGAGTGTAAATCATGTCAAGAGCATCATCCTAGAAATAGGAATTCTTGATTGAAGTCTTGGGTGATTATGAAAATGCGTACACTTGTTAGGTGCTCGAAAGAGCCAATGGGTGAAATTGTTATGGTTTTGTTGAAAGATTTACCTTAATGAAATTTGACCTAGCCTATCCTTTAGTTAACAACTATACTTCATGACAAATCAACATCAACCCACATGCATTACCTCTATGTAGACATAGTCCCAAGATTTTCCTAAAATCTTGAATTCTAAGAAGAAGTTTAATTTACCAAGTTCTTGTTAAAGTTGGTTGTGAAGAATTCTCAAGCTAATCCCTCATTTTATTTCAAATGTCATTTTTATTAATATTTTGGGTTTTCTTTTAGTAATTTGAGCACTCATAGGGTTTGAAGTCTATAGTTCATTCCTCGAGATTCAAACCCAATTTAATTTGGGTTAGTTGACAATAACCGCCTCACTTCTAATTATGAGAGTGAGTTGAGCACTATAAAATTGGCGTTGTTGCTGGGGAGTGAAATATAGATTTTGCTTATGTGGTGTTATTTTTTACTAGGGAGTATTCGGAGTGTCGCACATTACTTTATTTGTAGTTTTTGGATCTTTTGTAGGCAATCTTAGCATAATCGTAACTATGAGCGACGACACCAATCCTATGGTCCCTTGATAAACCCACTCATGGAGAAAGCTACTTTAATGGTGGGAGTCATACGAGTGAAAACCATATCCCACCTCACCATGGGAGCGGGACATTTTATGTGACTAGTGTCCTGCTTCATGTGTTTCAAGCAAAGGGGTTATACAGAGGCCAAGTCCATGAGGATGCACTTGTTCACTTTAAGAATTTCTTAGAAGTTTGTACTCCTTTAAACATCTCTTATATGACTCAAAAGTCCTTTCAGGTTCGGTTTTTCCCGTTCTTACTAAAGGGTAAAGCATTGTTATGGTTCCGCACACTCCCTACAGCTTCACTTACTTCATGGAAGGAGCTCAAAAAGGAGTTTATAGATCAATACTCCTCTCCATCAAAGGTGTGTTACCCAAGAGATGAAATTATGAACTTTAGACAAAGAGACGGAGAGCCAATTCATGAAGCTTGGGAGAGATTTGATAGGAAGTTAGCCAAATGCCCAAACTAAGAGATTCCGGGAAGACACTTCTCCAAATATTCTATCGGGCAATAGATTCTTTAAACCAAATGGTGGTAAATGATGCGGTAGAAGGTTCTCTATTAATCTTGCACTTCCATGCAACTACAAAATTGTTGAGATAGGTAACTAAACATAATCGGGAATGTCACACCTGAGGCAACAACCTTTCAACTAGCCCTCCACCCAAGCCCATGATTAGTATAGAACTGTAATGCCTTGAGACTATACCTTAGGTGTCACATGGTGCTTGAAATCCTAAAGAACCACAAGCTAACCCATGACTGGTACCTGCTACGAGCACTGAACATAAAATTGACCCTCCATGGTGGGCTTGATATACCCATCATAACTTGGCCCTAGTTTAGGTTATGACAAAAAGGTTTAGTGGGATAAGAGAGTTTCCTTAAGGAAATTATGGCAGATATTTTAGGATTGATCTCCTAATAAGACTCATATGTAATCGTGGTTTAGCAACTTAAGCTGCTATTTGGGTAGATGTCTACCGCTTTGAATCAACATCAACCAGATACTCTTCCCTGCAATATGATTCAGAATCGAAAGAATGACAAACATTGTTTAGCTATCACTTCTCGAATTGTTAAGGCTACTATTAATCAACCTATTCGTACGGTGGATGATGTGAGGAATGATTCTATGGTTCATGATGCAGACCAAACTAAAGCTGAAAATTTGGTGAATATTGAGGCATCTCAAAAGCCTGCAGTGGCAATGAAAAGACTGAAAATAAAGGAAAGGGTAAGGTGGTCACATTACCATTGAATCCCATTACCCAACCTTATCTGCATTTTCCCCAAAGATTGAGGCAGAAAGTAGATCAAGAGAAGTATAAGAAGTTTATTTCTATGTTGTATGTGTTGACTCTGAACATTCCTCTTCTTGAAGCTCTAGAACAGATTCTTGTTTATGTGATATTTATAAATAATCTGATGACAAAGAAGAGAACTATCAGTTTTTAAGATATTGGTGTTTTGCTTCATTGTAGTGCAATTATATCTCCATTACTTGGTCAAAAAAAAGGTGCATCGGGTGCCTTTGCAATTCTTTATATGATTGGGTTATCTAGTTTTGCCAAGGATTTATGTGACCTAGATAAAATAATTAACTTGATATCGTTGTCAGTGTTCAAATAATTAGGCTTAAGATCATCTGAACCAAAAATATAGTGGTTATTTATGGAAAATTGTATGGTTAAAAAGCTTATGGACATATCATTTATTGTTTTGGTCAAGGTAGACAACTTCATCTTTCTGGAAGGCCTTGTTATCTTTGATTGTACGGTTGATTTTGAGATGCCCATAATTTTGAGAAGACCATTTTTAGCCACAGGTAGAGCATTCATGGATAACAATAGAGGTGAGCTTAAGTTCATGTTGAATAATGAGGAAGTCACTTTTAATTTTGTAGAACTATAAAGTAGCCAATAGATATGAGGGTAGTTTCAGGAACAAAAAAATTTGATGATCCTAGAACCCAACCCTATGCTACATTAATAAAGTCTGAGTAATTAAGGTCCTCGCGTCATGTCGTACTGTTAAATCAGGCACTACTTAAGAGGAAACCTAAGGTATCTTGTTATTTTTGGTTTGTGATAATTCATGTTATTGTGATTGACATAAGGTCTATGCACCTAAGGTGCCAGCTGACTGTTAGAGAAACTCAGAGTATTCCCCCTATTAGAGAAGTTCATCCCCTAGATAAAGGTGGTATGCATGGTCGTAGGGGTAGTCTTCAGGGTACTCCTAGAAGTTCTTAGGTAGGTAGGGGAGATGATCGATCAAGAGTCTAACCAAGTGGAAGACATGGTCAGTTATATGCGATACCTGCTACACCCGAGGCTGAGACTTTGAATACTCTTCTCAAAGGTATGATTTTGTTATGGAATCATTCAGACTATGCTTAATTTGATATGGGATCCACTTACTTTTATGCATCTACTTATTATTCCTTGCAGTTAGAGTTATCTTTGGATTTTTTAGCTATGCGTTTACATGTATCTACTTTTGTGGGTGATTCATTTATAGTAGATAATGCTTTCAGACTATGTGTTGTTCTTGTTAGATATGTTGATACTCATGCCGATCTTATTATTTACTCATAGTAGATTTTGATGTGATTCTATGCATGGACTAGTTATCCCACTATCATGCAATCATGAATTGTTTTGCCAAGATCATTACCTTTGCCATGCCCAATATACCCCCAATCATGTGGAAAGGAGTATTAGCCGCAAGCCGATGGGGATTATTTTTTATATGTGTGCTAGGAGGCTTATTTTAAGGGATTATGAGTCTTATCTTTCTTATATTCGTGATGTTAGTATGGGGAGTCTGTTGCTTTGACTCTGTTCCTATAGTCCATAGGTTTTCTAATGTTTTTCCTACCTATCTGTCTGGCATACCTTCTTCTCATGAGATTGAGTTTGTTATAGATCTTGAGCTCGGCACCCGACCTATTTCTATGGCACCTTATCGTATAGCTCTTTTTTGAGCTTAAAGAGAAGAATTCTCAACTTTATGATCATCTTTGTAAGGGTTTCATTAGACCAAGTATGCCTCATTGGGGAGCTGTTATATTGTTTGTGAAGAATAAAGATGGCTCCGTGCATATGGGTATCGTCTATAGGTAACATTATAAGGTGACGCTGAAGAACAATTATCCTATGCCTTGTATTGATGACTTGTTTGACCATCTTTAGGGTGTAGTGGTGTTTTCCAAGATTTATTTGAGGTCTTGTTACCATCAGTTGAAGATTTTGACCGAGGACATCCCAAAGACAATCTTTAGGACCTGTTATGGTCATTATAAGTTCTTGGTGATATCCTTTGGGTTGACTAATACCCTAGCCAAATTTATGGATTTGATGAATCGAGTTTTCAGGCCTTGTTTGAATTTCTTCATGATTGTGTTCATCGAAGACTTCCTTATGTATACAAGAAGTAAAGAGGAGCATGAGCAACATTTGAGGATTGCGCTCTAAACTCTGAGAGATCACTTATTTTTTGTCAAATTCTTAAGTGTAAGTTTTGGCTAGAGTAGATGACATTTCTTGGACATGTGGTGTTTAAGGAAGGGATTATGGTAGACCCAACAAAGATTAAGGCTATTCGTGATTAGCCTACGCCTACATCTCTGATTAAGGTTCAATACTTTGTTGTCTTGGTTAGTTATTATAGATGATTCGTTGAGGGTTTTCCTACTATTTCAGCACCTATTACTAGATTGACTTAAAAGGAGGTTCCTTTCAGATGGTCCAAAGAGTGTGAGTCAAGCTTTTGGAAGTTCAAAGAGTTCCTTACTTTGACTCGTATTCTGTCCCTTTTGGTTAAGGGTGAGGAATTCACTATTTATTATGATGCTTTAGGTTTTGGTTTTGGTTTTGTATTGATGCAACTCGGTTATGTTATTGCTTATGCTTGGAGACTTATTAAGGTTCATGAGCGCAACTACCCTACTCCTTATTTGGAGTTGGCATTGGTATTTTTCATGCTTAAGATCTCGAAGCGTTATCTTTATGGTGTGAATTGTGAGATTTTAACAAATCATCCCAGTGTTCAACAACTTATCACCGAGAGAGAGCTTAATGCAAGGTAGCATAAATAAATGAAGTTACTTAAGGATTATGGTACCTCCATTTTGTATCATTTGATAAAGGCTAATGTGGTAGCATATTCCTTGAGATAAAAGGTAGTTAATGTGGGTAGCCTAGCTAATATATTAGTTTTTGTAAGGCTATTAGCGTGAGACATTTAGTCCTTAGCCGACTTAATGGTGTGATTCAATATTTTAGATCCTAAGGAACTCTTGCTAGTGTTGAGGCTAGTTCTTCACTATTTAATAAAATTCAAGATTGTTACTTTGAGGATAAGAGACTTTGCATCCTCCATGATCAAGGGTTAAGTGGTAAATCCAAGAGGGCTGTAATTGATTTTGATGGCATCTTGAGACTTGATAGTCGCATTTGTGTTTTGAGGGTTGATAGCTTTATCCAACTGATTTTACACGAGGCTTATAGCTCTAGTTATTCTATTTATTTGGGTACAGCTAAGATATATAGAGACTTGAGACAAAATTATTGGTGGAATGTCATAAAGAGAGATGTGGTAGACTTTGTGGCTCATTGCTTGTGTTTTAATGGGTAAAGGACGAGCATCAACGACCTGGTAGATTAAATCGGAAGTTAACCATTCCCTAGTGGAAATAGGAGTAAATTATAATTGATTTTATTAATGGTTTGCCTCGTACTTTCCATGGTTTCGATAGTATTTGGGTCATTATAGATTGGTTGACCAAGTCGGCACATTTTATTCCTATTCAGATGTCCTTCAGTGATGTGAGGTTAGAAAGTATCTATGTTAGTGAGATAGTCTGTTGGCATGGTGTGCCTATATCTATCATTCCTTACTGAGGGTTTGTGTTTACTTCTCAATTTTGGAGAGCTTTTTACGATGAGTTGGGAACTCATGTTGATCTCAGAATAACCTTCAATCCTTAAACTGATGGCCAGTCAGAGTGGACTATTCACATTCTCGAGGATATGCTCAAAGCCTCTGTTATTTATTTTGGAGGTTAGTGTGAGCAACACTTAACCTTGGTAAAGTTTTCAGATAATAATAGTTATCATTCAAGTATTGAGATGACACCTTTTAAGTATTTATATGGTCTGGAATGTCGTTCACTGATTAGATGGTTTAAGACTTCTAAAATTGGGTCCCACGGTATTGACTTAATTCCAGAGTTGTTGGATAGAGTCAAGGTAATTCAAGATAGGTTGAGAGTAGCTCAGAGAAGGAAGTAGGCTTATGCATACTATAGGTTTTGTGCCTTGAGATTTGGAGTTGGTGATCAAGTATTCCTCCATGTATCTCCTATGAAGGGTGTGACGAGGTTTGGGAGGAAAGTCAAGCTTAGCCCTAGATTTATTGATTTTAGTCTAGGTGGACTTTTGGTTTGTGTCGCAAGGTACCCAACTCAATTTTAGTTATTGGTCAAAAGTTAAAAAAATGGTAATTTGGGTGCTGGACCCACTTTTTGTTGAAATTACCTCAGATAGAAATTTTGGCTGCACAATTGAGTTTGGAACATTGAATTTGATTCGGTAGCATAGTTTGTTTGTGCATATAGGATTTTGGATGAATCACGAGGGGTGAAGGAGACATGGAAATTTACAAGTCTCAGTTGGTGTTGGAACACTCATAATCATGAGTCATGGATTGGGATCGTAGTCTAGAAGGCACCGTTGGAAGTCGTATAAGCGACATTGGCATCCACAAAAGAGACACGCCAGACAACGGTACCAGAGTCGCAAATGCAACTACTGGTAATTACGAAAGCGATATGGAAACCAGTGGATGGATATCACAATGAAAATACTAGTATCACGATTGCGACTCCAGCATATATGAGAATGGTATAAATGCCCCATTTCCAGCCTATTTCCTCGCATTTCTCATCAATTCCCATGTGACTTAAACCTTAAGGAGTGGGATAACTTGGGAATAACAATTGTGGGCGATGTATGAGCTTGAATAATAATTTATTACCCAATTTTCCTTCAAATTTGAGGGAAGATTCCTCCATCTTCATAGTCGATTTCCCCTTTTCTTCTCTAAAATCCCTAAACCTTGGTGACTTGATTTTAGCACCAATATTGCTCGAATTTCACACATTTTTTGGGTGATAACTCCTAGAGCATATGGGGGCATTGAGTTGATTTTGAAAATGCTATTTCCTTAAATAGGTCCCATATGGAATTTTTGCGTAATTTTGGACCCGAAGCACAATATTGTAATATAGGAATAATTGTTCTTATTTTGATGAGTAGATTATGATTTTGATACCTTGGAACCTTGCAGAAGCTTCTTGAAAAGGGATAAATTGGTGAATAATTCGTAGATTCTTTGAGCTTTCTTCAACGTCTAGGTAGGCTAGGTTTTCCCCTCTTCATAGATTAAGATATGTCAAAGTATGTTTATTATATTATGTTAGATGTAGGATGGGTTTTAGGTGTTGATGATAAAATTCACAATACTTGCGTTAGTTGGACCTTTTAGGCTATACAAAAATCATAATTTAGGTGCATTTTGATCAATTGCTAAGGTCCTTAGTAGGATTTCTTTCTTAGGGATAGTTAAGGCTTGTTTAACATGTACAAGTGAATTTAGATAAATTAGCCTTGTCCGGCTTAGAGTTTACCTTACAATATATTTTGGGGATTAGAATTAGGCTTTTTACCTGCCTTAGGCCAAGACTTGAACTAATTTTGGTAAAATTTTATACGCTCGCTATATCTTGAAATTCTTATTAGAAGGATAGATAAGACTAGATACCTAATTGTCATGATGGTTTGATATTTATAGTTGATGCTACATGTTGTAAGACCCGATGGTTATGATGTTGATTATAATATTGATGATATATATATACCGGTTTGAGTCCGATATTGATTATGATATTGATTATATATATAAATATATATGCCAATAGGAGTTTAGCTATTGATTATGATATATATATATTACCGGTGAGAGTCTGGTGAGAGGAGATGTTCATAGTATGACATATATGGATGGACTTCTAGTGACAACATGAAGGTTGGTAGATTATGGTTGCTCAGTTATTACTTATTTTGATTGGACCCTCCAGGCTTATGGGGCCTGCGTTGGGTTATATACTTTCCACACTTTTTGGTTTATGGGGGCAATCTTGTAGTTATAATCTCATATTCCTTATACTAGTATTCCCTCTTATTTATTTAATTATGGACAATGATGTTGGAATTATGCTCAGGTTTGCCTTTCTCTTTGACTTAATTTTCTTATCTTATATTTTATTGTATCAATATCATGATGTATCTCTCTTGGTTGATGGTGCCTACTGAGTAACCATTGTTTTTGTACTCATACTATACTTTTGTATCTTTTGGTGCAGATCTAAGTACTAGTTTTCATCATTGCTTGATGATTATGTTAAGTTGGATTCTGAAGATCGGGTGAGCTCTTAGTTCTAGAGTTCTCCCAGTTCTATTCTCTTTCTCTATGTTTAGTTTTTTTTGTTTTGAGACAGATTTTATTGACTATTCTAGAACTTATGTTGTAACTATTGTAGCTCTTATACTTATTCTACCAGGTCATCGGGTGTTTTTCTATGTTATGGCTATCTTTCAAACAATTTTATTGACTTGATTATTTATTGTGTTGTATTGCCTATTTATCCCTTTTGGGGAATTCTCTACCAAGTATAGCTCTGGATTATTGTTTGGCTTACCTACTAGCAGGATTTAGTAAATGCCATCATGACACATAAATCGAGTTGTCACGTCATGTCAGCTCAGAAATCAATTTTATGTTAGATATTTATCTTTTTTAGCATAGCTATATCCTTCATTAGTAGATATGATGGCCTAATATCAGTATTTGATCACTCCTAGCAATGATTCAGCTAAAGTAATAGATTTCCCTCCAAGCATTGCACTCTGCTAATGTCATATATATCTTGTCCCATATGATTCCTATGTATGTGTTCCTAGTCCATATGTATTAGCTGAGTCATTACTCTGTCTCAATGTGACTCATGTTAGGAAACATGATCAACATTAGAAATTCTGTTTTATGTTAGTAACTAGATTTTTTCCTACCAATATCAATCTACATTAAAGGATGAACGATTCGAAGGGGTGATATTGTAATACACCAAAAATTGTTAGATAAGATTCTAACCATTTGTCATATGTTTATAAGATCAAAAGCAATTATTTTTAATCATAGATACGTTTCATGATCATTTACCTAGTCTGAAAAGTGCTTTCGATGTGAATCATGGTCATAGTAAGATTTTAAAGAAAAGTTGGGTTGAAAGCATTGAGTTTTGGTATTCGATCCCAAAAGTGTCAACTTTAAACGTGTATAACTTCTATAATGTAGTGAGTTTTGGATCTCAAGACCCACCAAATAAAAGTTAAATGAATCCTCTTTCTAATGTATGAAATTTTGGCTTAATACAATACATAAGCCTTTGTGCTCTCATTAAGGGAGTCCCACACCCGTAGTCACAGAGGTGCTAAAACTTATATTTTTCATTAATTTTTTGAGGGAAAACATGTCATTATGTCCTAAATCATCATATATCTAATACTAATATTTTTCCCTCATCCTATTACCCAAATACATAATTCCTCTTCTCCCAAACCCTCAAAAACACCAAATAAGTGTTCTCTAAAATTCATGCTTCCAAGGCTCAAATTAATGATTCTTCCATACAGAATTCATCAAGTTCATGAATGTGGGGTTTGAACAAGGATAACCTTTCATCCTTATGCCCAAAAGTTAAGTTTCTTTCATGAATTTGAGAATTTTATATCTAGGGTTCATACTTATTTTTCGTATGTTTAAGTTTATGATGTTTTATAATGAGTTACATATTGTTTTTATATGTTTTCAAGATTATTTATGTTTATCTGCTAAAGTGGTTTCAAGCATTGAGTTCTGACATTTTGATATGAAATTTCCATGAGTTGATAAAAGATTACAACATGAGCATTGAGAATTCAGTTTACAAGAAGTTCAAGTTTACTAGTTTGAGTTTCAAAAGCATTGTATTACAATCACTGCTTCAGTTTTGATATGATATTTTAGAAAAGCTATGAAGTTCACATAAGAAACCAAGAATTTAAGAGATAAATAGTGGCATATTATATTTTTTGACTCATCTGCTAACATGTTTTGAGGTTAACTTCATAGATATAGTATGAGCAATAATTTGATTTTAGGAGTAAAATCTAGCACCGAGAAGGGAATATGGATTTAGCGGATCCTACTTCCCAAAAACAGCATACTAACATAGGTTAATTGACCTTTTCCTAATGGGAATGTCATTTATATTATTCAAATTGTTCAATTGAACATGTTTAGGTGATTACCACATTTAGCCTTTATACATTGGCAAGGTATACTGGGCCTCTGCGATGAACATTTGAGTTATCCTGCTCTTTCAATGAGGGTTTGAGTCATTGTACCCTATGTTTCTCACTTGGTTTATGTCATTTATGAGAATCTCGCACAGAAAAGATAGCTTCAAAAACTAAGTGTAGAAACTCACCCAATTTATTAGTTTATGATTTTTATTCATGTATTATGATATTTCAGTTTTCTTTTTCTTTCAGTACCTTTGTGAATTCTATTTACACTTAGCATGCATGTTTTAAGATTGTGCATTGAATCAATTTTACTTATTGCATTCACCCCCACTTACTCAGTACATTCAAGAAGTACTGACCATATATACATTTGTGTGGCTACTTTGTTTCATAATGTCAGTACAAGTTGTAGCCACAATATCACGGTCAGGAATTCATAGTTTCTAGCTAGCAAGTGATGAGTTCTCTTTATTCGAGAACTCCAATTATTTTCTAGATTCAGTATTTTATTCTGTTCATTTGTATTAATCAGGGATAACTGGGGGTCATGTCCCATCTACTTATAATCAGTATTAGTAGAAGGTTCATAGACTGTTAGTTAGGGTTGATGAATCCAGTTACAGTTTTCTATTGTTTAACCAGTGTTGTAAGTCTTTAAACAATATTGTATTGAACATTTTCAGCTAAAGACATCTCTTCTACTTATTATTTCTAGTTTTATGTATTCTATTTAGTTGCTTATGAATTATACCACTATCATGGGATTGTTGGGATCATTTTTAGTTCTAAGCACTATGTGACGTCTAGAGGGTAGTCTCAGGGCATTACAATACTAGATCACAACAACTGGCGTACAATAATTTAGCCGATTAATAAAGTTTGAATCTACCTTTATAATTGATGTGCAGGGATTTCACAACACTTTTTACCATTAAAATATTGATATTTTTTTATGTTCATGACTATGATTTGGTATATATAATATAGCTCGGTGTGTTTGTATAGGAAAATAGATTCCGGAAGCAAAAGTAGGAAAAATGCTAAAAAGAGCTCACTTCATTAGTTACAACTGGATGCTATGAGTCGTAGGGTGTCCTGATGAGTCATTAGGATAATTTATAACCTAACCAGTATGTTTGTCGCTAGATTTTGTTCTAAGTAGAATGGCTCACAAAGAACCATAAGGATATGTTACGATTCATTAGATGTAGTCGTATGGTCTCCAGTAAGTTTGGCCTAAGACACTGTCTTTATTACAATTTGAAGTCACAAGTCATAAAGACTCATAACGAGGCATAATGATCAACCTATAGGATGTCCAATATTTAGCCAATTGGGTTTTTCTCTAAACACGACTTAGACCCTTTGAGTTGTAGGGTCACGTGATGAGCCAGTTGGCTGAGTTGTAAGGACAATAGTAGGTGGGGGTCCTAGAGATTATTTTGGTTATGAATCGTGGTGATAAGTCATGAGGTTTTGTTATGAGTCCATAGGTGACTCTTAGCCAAGGGTGATACTTTTTTAGTTTTTAAGCTAAGGGCACTTTGGACATTTCCAAATTTAACCCTTTTAAACCAAGGACTTAAAACCATATTTGGGACTTTAATAGCCTACTATTCACTATCAAATACTCCTAAATACACTTTAACAATTTTCTATTTAGGTTAAAGCTAGGGTTCCAAGAGAGGTAGTCATCTAGGGTTCCAAGGGTGCTTTCTTCCCTAAATTTCTTGGTATTTGAAGTAAGTTACTCTTTCTCTATAATTGTACATTCTTAGTGGCATGATTTTGATAAGGTTTATATGGTTTTGATGTTGGATTTTAAGCTTTGGATTGAGGGTCCTAAATGTAAATAAATTAAATACTTTTTCTATGATATTTACTAAATTGTTCTACTTAAATTGATAGTTGATAAATGCTTTGGGGTGCATGGGGATGGTGGATGTACATGGGTATAATGGCTTCCCTATATTTGTCAACCATAGTTATAGGGTTAAAAAAAATCTCCAAATAAAATAGTTTGGTATGGAAATAGGTAACAAGCTCAACCCCCTTGCACAACTGGTTTTTGAATATGCATTATCATTTTGTTTGATGAATTTCTTGAAATTATAGCATGGTTAATTAGACGATAATGGTCTTAAAACCTTGCATGCTATAAGGGAATCCCCCAAGTGATATTTTATAATAGAGTCTGTGGAGTACATGGGAATCCCTAAGTGTTGGATAATGACATCGCTTGCATGCTATAGTCTGTATGAAAATACCACTTAATAATGCCTTATAATCGACTCCTAGAATTGTTGAGTGGGTTATGTATTTTAAAATTTTTTAAATTAGGTAATAATGAGGATAGTGCTAGCTAGCCGTTAAGATGTGAGTCCAAAGGACTAATATTGGAAAATCATGTTTGCTAACATGCGGGTTGGTCTTGATGACCAATTTCTTGTGGGGTACAAGGAAATCCCTCATATGCACATACGTATATATGTATCATGAAGGTTGAAGGATATAAGGGAACCCTGGTCATCTATAATATCTCTAATTCGTGCAGATAACATTAACTGGGGACTGTCTAGGGGGTAACACTGGACCCATATAGCTCATGGGTGAATTTATGATGGTAATACTTCATAACCTAGGTTATGTTTTTTTTGAAGTTCATGCTAAGCGCTACTCCCTACCCTAGCATGTGTATATGTATATGTATAGGTACTTTATATGATATTATGTGTTAGCTATTGTACTTTTTTGAATGGTTATCATGCCATTATTTTATTCCTTTATCTTTGAGTTACATGTTAGTGATCGAACTTCTAACTGCCTTTGAACGCAGTATCCCTATACGATATAGGAACTGGCCATACTTCCACACCTTTGACTCAGTGTCTTGTATTCAAGATCATCTAGAGAGTCATATTAAAGTACTAAGCTTTTATGCTTTGGAAGACCTCATTTTATGATTGTGGTTTTCTTTACATTTTGACTGTTTCTTTGGATTTGGTTGTTGGCTATTGGCTGGGGCTTTTCACCACATTTTATTTCTATTCAGTTTTGGTTCATTATTTAGAAGACATTCTTTGGACTACTGTGGTTATTGGGCAGTATCAGTTAATCTTTTAGCCGGTCATTAGTGATTTATTATGGAAATATAATAAAACTTTCTTAAGTTGTTGCACGCTATCTTGTTATATGTTTGGAATTCATCTGACTTTAGGGTGTGTTATGTTTGGATTAGTTAGGTTTAGGGGATGATCTTCGATCCACTCATGACTTGAGATACCCGAAAGGGCCAAGCCTTGATTTGGGACATGTCAGATTTGTATCAGAGTTTAGGTTTGGTGTCATTGGGTGTCCAACAATGTCGTGTCAAGTAAGGTCTCAATTATGGGTGTGTAGTGCACCATACTTCTAAGGGAGAGGCTAAGAGACATTTTTAAATATTTTCCTTTCTTTTTTTCTATGTCAAGCTTTAAAGCCTAAGATCTTGAATCCCTCTAATTCCCGTTTGTTCATCTTTCATATCATGCCCTCGAGAAGATCTAATAATCATGGAAACTCTTTTGTCCCATTAGAGAATAATATGGACAAAGCTCATCTTACTCTAAGAGTTTAGACCTGGTCTAGGGTTGCTGCTTCTGACTTCTATGAAAGAGCTCCACTAGTTCCTTCTATCCCTTCTCAGGCACCCTAGGGTAGTTTGTCTAATGCTGAATTTTGCTAGTCATTTCACTTGCTTACCCAATTGGTATCCTCTCAAACTGAGTGAGTGGCTTCTATTTCTCATCATCCAAGGCCACTAGTGTTGGCCAGTCATGATATTTAATCCACCTATTTTTTATTGCTCTAAAGTTAAGAAAGATCCTCAGTATTTCATTGATGAGATAGAAAACATCTTCTAAATTATGGCATACCAGTTGCCTACTAGTTAAAGGATGTGGCATACAAGTGGTATGAGGAATGGGAGTAGTTGAGTAGTGAAGATATTAATTTTTCCATATTAGATGATTTCTCTAGTGCTTTTTTGGACTGCTTCTTTCCTTAAGAGTTAAGGAAGGAAAAAGCAGAAGAGTTTGTCAACTTGAAGCAAGAAAGGATGATAGTCAAGAAGTATGACTTGAAATTCTATTAGTTAACTTGGTATGCTCCCGAGTTGGTTTCTAGCATGAGAGTTAGGATGAGAAAGTTCACTTTTAGGTTATTTCGAGACTTGATTTTGGAGAGTGAGGTTGCCTTGTTGAATAGGGACATAGATATTTCTCGATTTGTGGGTTATATGTAGCAAGTCAAGGAAGAGATAAGGAAGCATGATAAAATTGGAGAGAGACAAAATAAGAAATTTTGGTATTAAAAACAAGGAGAAGGTCAGCAGTATAGTGGTACGGATGGCGGAAAGGGGACCAAGAAGAAGTGGGAAAACTTTGGGTCCTACTCGATGGCTAGTTCGCCTTACCTAAAGTCATTTGGTGATCGATGTTTTCAGGGTGGCGATGTTTTAATGGCACAGGGTGCCCAATCTCAGGCTATTGGGGCTCAATCAGCTCTATCATATTCTCTATGCAGATTTTATCATCAACTGCATCATAGTTTCTGTGATGATAGAAAGGACAGGTGCTTCAAGTATGGTTAGCTAGGGCATATTTTAGAAACTATGTCATGGGTAATGTTGTTTCTGGGGAAAATAAGGTTCTTATTGCCTCAACATCAACTCTTGCACCAAAGGGTGCCCCATCTGACTTTGGCACTGGACGTAATCATCTCTATAATCTCACTACCCATCAGGAGTCTGAGATATCTCCTGATGTCGCTACTAGTATATTGAAACTCTTTTCTTGTGATGTGTATTATTTACTTGATCTGTGGTCCATTCTTTCTTATGTGACTCTATTTATGGTTGTGCATTTTGGTTTTGATCATGAGTGTATTTCGTACCTCTTTTCTATTTCTACCTTGGTGGGTAACTCTATGGTAGATACAATAGTCTATAGAGGTTGTGTGGTATTAGTGGGTGATAGAGATACCTTGGTGGATTTGTTTGAACTAGAAATTGTCAATTTCAATGTCATATTGGGGATGTATTGGTTACATTCATGCTATGCTTCTTTAGATTGTTAGACCCGTAAGGTTATGTTTAATTGTCATAATGAACCGATTATTAAGTGGGAAGGTAGTTCCGTATGTCCTAAAAGAGTGTTTATATCGTATCTTAAAGCCCAAAAGTTGGTTTATAAAGGAGGCCTCTATCATATAGTTCATGTTAAGAATTCTAGATCTGATGGTCCTTTTTGCAAACTATCCCTGTGGTCTGCGAATTCGCTGAGGTGTTCCCTGATGATCTTCCTGGTACTCCTCCTGATACGGAGATTGATTTTTGTATTGATCTTATTGCGAACACTAGTCCTATCCCTCTATAGAGAATGGCTCCATTGTGTTGAAGGAACTTAAGAAACAGTTAAAATATCTTCTAGACAAAGGTTTTATCTATCCTAGTATGTCCCCATGGGGTGCACCTATTTTATTCGTGCGTACGTAGGATGGTTCCCTTAGATGTGTATTAATTATGGGCAACTAGATAAGGTGACGATAATGAATAAGTACCCTATTCCAAGGATAGATGATTTGCTTTATCAGCTTTATGGTGCTAAACTCTTCTATAAGATCAATTTTCAGCTCGGGTATCATCAGTTAAAGATTCAGGATGTGGATATTCCTCAAACTGCCTTTTTTACCCACCATGGGCATTTCGAGTTCTTGATCATGTCTTTTGAGTTAACCAATGCACTGACAACATTCATGGATTTGATTAATATGGTCTTTTATTAATTGTTGGATTTATTTTTCATTGTATTCATAAATGATATTTTGGTGTAATCTAAGATGAGGCGGATCATGTTGATCACCTCCGCATTGTGTTGCAAACCTTGAACAATCAGTAGTAATATGCCAAATTTTTTAAATATGATTTCTAGTTAAATGTTGGGACTTATCTGGGTCACGTTGGGTCTAGTGAAGGGATCATGATGGATTCACAAAAGGTTACGGTGGTTAAGAAGTGGCCGAGACCCATGACTCCAATCGATATCCAGAGCTTCTTAGGTTTAACCAGTTATTACAGAAGGTTTGTGGAAAGTTTCTCTAGTATTTAGGCCCCTTTGACTAAATTGGCTCAGAAAAAGGTAAAATCCTTTTGGTTTGATGCTTGTGAGGCTAGTTTTAAGAAGCTAAAGGATAAGTTGACTTCGGCACCAGTCTTGACTTTGCCTGAGGGAACTATGGATTTGTGGTTTATTGCGATGAGTCCCATGTGGGACTTATTTGTGTGTTGATTCAACATGGTAGGATGGTGCCCTATGTTTCTAGGAAGCTGAAAGTCCATGAGATGAATTATCTGACTCATGACTTGGAGTTGTTGGATATGGTATTCACATTGAAGAGTTGGAATAACTATTTATATGGAGTCCATGTAGATATCTTTTCTGATTATAAGAGTTTGCAATATTTGTTCACCCAGAAGGAGTTGAATCTCAAGCAAAGGAGATGACTTGAGTTTCTGAAAGACTATGACATAAGTCTCCATTAGGATATTAATGCTCTTCGTAGGTTATCTATGATGTGTCTAGCTCATATGGATGAGGATAAGTAGGAATTGGTGAAAGATATTCACCGTTTGGCTAACCCTAGAATTTGTCTCTTGGACTCTGAGAATGAGGGTGTGTTTATGCAAAAGGTGGTGCAGTCCTCCATAGGTACTAAAATAAAAGAGAAGCAGGTATTAGATTCTGTCTTAATAAAGATTAAGAGAGATATGGGATAGCAAATGGTTATAGCATTTGAAATTCGTGGCGTTGGTATCTTGAGGTACCAAAGCAGATTATGTGTTCTCGATGTATATGGGCTACGAGAGAGGATCTTGGTTGAGGTTTATGAATCGCGTTATGCCATTCATCCTGGTTTGACGAAGATGTATCATGATCTTGAGGAGATTTATTGGTGGAACAATATAAAGTGGGATGTATACAATTTTTTGGCTAAATGCATGGTGTGTCAACAAGTGAAGGTTGAGCACTTGCGGCCCGAAGGGTTGTATCAAAAAAATGAGTTGCCAATGTTGAAGTGGGAAGTGATTAATATGGATTTCATTACCGGTCTTTCTTGGTCTCGAAATTAGTTTGATATAATTTGGGTCATTGTGGATAGGATGACTAAATCTTCTCACTTATAGCCTATAAGGACGAATTAATCTTTAGAGGATTAGGCCAAGTTGTTGTTTATTGAGGAAATTATGAAGTTGCATGGGGCTTGTATTTCTATTATGTCAGATCATGGTACTCAGTTCTCATCGCACTTTTGGTGTTCGTTTCAGAGAGGTTTCAGGACAAAAGTAAGCCTTAGTACTGCTTTCCACCCGCAGTTAGATGGGCAAAAGGAAAGGACTATTCAAACATTGGAAGATATGTTTAGAGCTTGTGTCATTGACTATGGGGGTATATAAAAATAAATAGCTACCACTCTAGAATTGGGAGGGCCCCTTTTGAGGATTTTTATGGTAGGAGATATAGATCTTCTATTAGGTGGTTTAAAGTTGGTGAAAATGAGTTGTTTTGCTCTGACTTGGTTTACCAAGCCATGGATAAGATAAAGGTGATTTGAGATAGGCTTAAGACATACCAAACTCGCCAAAAAGTCCTATAGAGATGTGAGGCATAGGGAGTTAGAGTTTGAGGTTGGCTGTTGGGTGTTCTTGAAGGCAGCTGAATAGAGTGCCATGATTTAGGAAGAAGGGCAAGCTCAGTCCCCGATATGTTGGCCCGTACTTGGTCTAGAAGGGGGCTGGCAATATCATATATGATTTGGAGTTGCCTCCTAGTTTGAGTTCCATTCACTCGGTGTTCCACGTGTAAATATTAAGAAAGTGTGTGGGTGATTCATCATTGATTGTGCCTATCAAGGATATTTGTATTTTGGATTCCTTGCCTTATGCTGACGTCTTGGTTGAGATTTTGGATTGGCGAATTCATCAGCTGCGAACAAAGGGCTTAGCTTTGGTAATAGTTCTATGGAGGAACCACAAGGTTGAAGAGGCAACTTGGGAAACCGAACAGGACATAAAGTCCAAGTAACCATTGCTATTCCCTATTCCTGAAAATCATGCTTAAGGTATGTATATTCCTTAGTATTTTGTTTTGTCTTTGTTAAAGGAAATTGTGATATCCATGGTATCTTTGTTTACTGACTTTATTAAATGGAAATGTGGTTATTGTACTTGTAATTTCCTTGACCCATCATTCGAGGACGAATGATCAATGTGGGGGAATATTTAAAATCCCCAAAATTTTGGCCCTTGAATATTCTTCGAGCTTTGATCTCACTGCCCTAGTTATGACTGAACCTTATGAGTCATAGGGTGTCCTGACGAGTCGTTGGGACGAGTCGTAACCAAACCATTAAGTTAATGTCTAGATTCTACTCTAAGTATGAGTGGCTTACCAAGAGTAGTAAGGATTTATTACGGGTCATTAGGTTTCATCATAAAGTGTCCACTGAATTTGGCCTAAGAGATAGTCTTTATTATGACTTGAAGTCACAAGTCATAAATACTCATAACGAGTCGTAATGATCAAATCATAGATGTCCAGTGTTCACCCAATTGGGCTTTGCTCTGACTATGACTTAGATCCTATTAGTCATAGGGTCACGTGATGATTCGCTTGACTGAGTCTTAAGGACAACAGTAGAAGAGGGTCCTGGAGAATGTTTTGATTATGATTCATGGTGACCAGTCATAAGGCATGGTTATGAGTCTAAGGGTGACTCATAGCAAAGGGCGACACTTTTTTAGTTTTTAAGCTTAGGGAACTTTGGACATTTCTTACATTAACCCTTTTGAACCCACGACTTAAAACCATCTATGGGACTTTTTTAGCCAACTATTCTCTATCAATTACTCCCAAATACTCTTTAAAAATTCTCCATTCAAGTAAAAGATGGTCTTCCAAGAGAGGTGGTCATCTAGGGTTCCAAGGGTGCTTTCTTCCCCAAATTTCTTTGTATTTGAGGCATGTTACACTCTCCCTATTCTTGTACTTTCTTAATGGCATGATTCAGATAAGGTTTATATAATGTTGATGTTGGGTTTTAAACTATGGGTTGAGGGTTTTGAATGTAAATTGTTTAAATACTTCATATATGATACTTATGAAATTGTTTTAATTAAATTGTCTTGACGTAACATAGACATTGCCGGTGCCGGTATCAGTGCCGGATCAGTAGGGCCGGCGATAGATAAGTTGACGCTAACCTTTCCTGTCACTCTTCCTTTTTGGGTTTTCCGTTTTCTACCACTTTGCCATCTCTCTGTCTGTACTTTTACTAGCAGGTTAAGATCTCTATCGGCTCGACTTTGACTTCAGAGATAAAGTCGGCGCATAGATCTGGTTATAAGTGACCATTTCCAGCGGGTCCAGGATATCTGCTGGTTCAGATCAGATCTGATCACGGTGTTATTCAAGCGATTGTCTGTGAAGCTCCAGAGATAATATTCTGGCGAACAATTTCTACAATAAATTGTCAAGATCCAGCATACCACGCAGGAGAGGAGGAAGTGGTCTATAAGATTTTCTAGTGACTTTTAACCTTAGCTATTTACTTTCACGTATTATTTCTTATATCTTGACTGGTTTTAATTTATTGGGATTGCCTGCTGTATTGGATTTGTGACTTGCCTTGCATTCTTATTATTTTGTTTTGGTGTTTTTGGCCCTGACAGTTTGCTATATATTTACTGCTGTTAGTTCTTGTTTGTGTTCTATTTTTGTTTGTGTTTCTATCATTCTTTGTATTTTGTTTTGAGTAGTGGCTTTGGGCATTGATGATAGGGTAAGGTTATGTCTTAGAGGGTTAGGGTCAGGGGCTAGTATTGGGGTTGGAGAGGAGAGGAAGACGGTTTAGGAGGTGGGGGTAGAGGGGAAGGTTGGTTTGGGGTGGGGGGCTAAGTCCGGTAGTAGGACAAGTTTGGGGTATGGAGCAAAGGGCGATAGAGGTAGACGCGTCTTGAGAGTTGATAGGTTGAGAGTGGGGTCTTGGAACATAGGGATCCTTCATGGTAAGTCCATAGAGCTTGTGAAGATTCTTAGGAAGAAGACAATTAGTATTGCCTGTGTCTAGGAGACTAAGTGGGTAGGGTCTAAGTCTAGGGATATGGATGGGTACAAGATTTGGTACTCAGGAAGCTAGAGGCGTAGGAATGGAGTAGGCATATTAGCAGATTAAGAGCTTAGAGGGCAGGTGGTGGAGGTTAAGAAGATCAATGATAGGTTGATGTCTATTAATTTGGTCATTGGGGGTATAATCTAAACGTCTCTAGTGTTTATGCACAGTAGGTGGGCTTTGACGGGGAGAAGAAGAAGCAGTTTTTGGAGGCTTTGTATGAGGTGGTTAGAGACATTCCTAGCTCTAATAAGATTGTGGTAGCAGGGGATTTCATTGGTCACATCAGGGTGTTATTTGGATGCTATGATTATGTGCATGGTGGGTATGGTTTTGGGGAGAGGAATGATGTGGGAGTGGCTCTGTTGGATTTTACGAGGGCCTTCGGGATGGTGGTAGTGAATTCGAGCTTTTCAAAGAAAGAGGATCACCTGGTCACCTTCCGAAGAGCAACCCAAATTGACTTTCTGTTGGATAGGAAAGGGGATAGGGTGTTGTGCCGAGATTGGAAGGTCATTCCGAGTGAGAACCTTTCGTCCCAGCATAGGCTTCTGTTGGTGGACCTGGGTTTAAAAAAGGATAGGAAGAAAAGGGGTAGGGAGGGCTAACCCAAGATAAAGTGGACTGGCTTGATGTCAGTGAGTGCACTAGAAATAGGGGACAAGGTGGCGGAGATAGGGGTGTGGGAGTGTAGGGGTGACATGGATGGTAGGTGGGATAGGGCATCTAAGTGCACCAAGGAGATGGCTATAGAGGTGTTGGGGGTATTGACGGGCTGGGCTGGTCAGCATTAGAGGGACTGGTGGTGGAATAAATAAGTTAAGAAGAAAGTGGAGACTAAGAAGGAGGTGTATGCTAAGTTGGTAGAGAGTAAGGTTGAAGAGGATAAGAGGCTAAATAGGGAGGATTACAAGTTAGCTAGGAGAGAGGCCAAGTTAGCAGTTATAGCTACAAAGATGGTAGCATTTAAGATCTTGTATAAGGGTTTAGAAGAGAGCGATGGGGAAAAAAGGGTGGTTTGGGCTGGCAAAGGCTAGGGGGATAAAAGGGCGGGCCCTTGATCAAGTGAATTGTATTAAAGGGGAGGATGGTAGTGTGATACTAGAGGACATGCATATTAAGAGAAGATGGCAGTCATATTTTCATTGTCTCTTGAATGATGAGGGGGATGGGGACATTATGTTAGGGGAGTTGGAGCACTCAGCGGGGTATCATGCTTTTAGATATTGTAGGCGTTTTAAGGTGGAGGAGGTCAGGGAGGTATTCGCAGTATGCAGAGGGGTAGGGCGATGGGGCCAGACGAGATTCCAGTGGATTTCTAGTAGTTTGTAGGCGGGGCTGGTGTAAGGTGGTTGACAGAGTTATTTAACGGATTTTTTTAGACTGCAAAAATACCTGAGGATTGGAGATAGAGTACCATTATTCCTTTATATAAGAACAAAGGTGACATTCAAAGTTGCACCAACTATAGGGGTATTATGTTGTTGAACAGATTTTGGAGAGAGTGGCCAAGCGGAGGTTGAGGAGGATAGTATCTATTTTGGAGAATCAATTTGGATTTATGCTCGGGAACTCGACAACAAAGGCAATTCATCTGGTCCAGAGACTGGTGGATCAGTATTGGGTAAGGAAGAAGGACTTACACATAGTGTTAATCGACTTGGAGAAGGCATACAACAAAGTTCCTAGGGAGGTGCTTTGGAGATGCTTGGAGATGAGTGGGGTCTTGGTAGCTTACATCAAATCGATTAAGGACATGTATGAGGGAGCAAAGACTAAGGTGAGGATGGCGGGAGGAAATTTAGAGCATTTCATGGTTTTAACGGTGATGCATCAGGGATCGACTCTTATCCCATTTTTGTTTGCGGTGGTGATGGATGTGTTTATGTGATATATTCAAGGTGAGGTGACTTGGTTTATCCTTTTTGCTGATGATGTAGATTTGATTGATGAGATGTGGGGAGGTGTGAATGATAGATTAGAGGTTTGGAGACAAACCTTTGATTCTAAAGGGTTCAGGTTGAGTAAGAGCAAGACTGAGTATATGGAATACAAGTTTAATGACTTGAGGCTGGAGGACGATAGGGTGGTGAGGTTGGGTTCCCAGGTTGTTTGTATGAGGGATAGTTTTAAGTATCTCGGGTTGATGATTCATGGGAATGGTGAGATTGATGAGGATATCTCCCATCGTATTGGGGTAGGATTGATGAAGTGTAGGCTCATCTCGAGATTGTTGTGTGATAAGAAGGTTCCGCCCAAATTGAAAGGCAAGTTCTACAGAGTGGTAGTCCGGCCGGCCATGTTGTACGGAGTGGAGTGTTGGCTAGTAAAGAACTCTCAGGTTCAAAAATTAAAGGTGGCGAAAATGATGATATTTCATTGGATGTGTGGACTTACTAGGGGTGATAGGGTTAGGAATGAGATTGTCTATTAGTAGGTTGGAGTGGCTTCGATGGAGGACAAGATTCATGAAGTTGGGCTAAGATTGTTTGGGCATGTGATGAGGAGGGGTGTGGATGCCCCAGTTCGTAGGTATGATAGGCTAGCTTTGGATGGTTTCAGGCGGGGTAAGGGTAGGATGAAGAAGTATTAGAAAGAGGTGATTAGACATGACATGGAGCAGTTACAACTTACCGAGGACATGACCCTAGATTGGAAGGTGTGGAGGATGCAAATTAGGATAGAAGGCTAGTACATGTGGGAGGGTTGGGGTGGGGGGTTCGAGGTTGGGAGTGTATTTGGTGTGTTAGTGTAGGGTATTATTGTGTGGGTGTCTTAATTCTGTTGTGCCATCTTGTTTTATGCTTTTATTATGAATTTGTTTATTATTCTTTGTCTTGAGCCGGGGGTCTATCGGAAACAGCGTTGCTACTTCTCCGGAGGTAGCGGTACGGACTGTATACATCTTACCCTCCCTAGACCCCACTGTGTAGGAATACACTGGATTTGTTGTTGTTGTAGTTCATGGTTGATAAATGCTTTGGGGTGCATGCAGATAGTGGATGGGCATGGGTATAATGGAATCCATAAATTTGTCAACCATGGATAATAGGGGTTCAAAGGAATCCCCAAATATGTTGGTTGCGTATGGAAATTGGTAACAATATCAACCCTCTTGAATAACGGGTTTTCAAATATGCCTTATCATTTGTTTTTATGTATTTCTTGATAATAATTCATGGCTTAGTTGGTTAATTGGATGATCATGGTATTGAAAATCTTGCGGGGTACAAGGGAATCCCCCAAGTGATTTTTATAATGGAGTCTGAGGGGTACATGGGAATCCTTAAGTGTTGTCAAAATTGCTTGTAAGCTATAGTCGTATGACGATATCATATAATAATGTCTTAATAATTGACTCCTTGAATTGGTGTCTGGGTTATGTGTAAATTGTTTCAAATTGGGCAATAATGGGGGTTGTGCTAGCTAGTCGTGAGGTGTGAGTCCGAAGGACTAATACTGGAAACTCGTGTTTTCCAACATAAGGGTTGGTCTTAATGACCAGTGCTTGTGGGGTAAAAAGAAATTACCTATGTGCTCATATGTCTATATTTATATATAATGGAGGGTGAGGGGTACAATGGAATCCCCAGTCATCTATGATTTCTCTGGTCATGTAGCTAACACGCACCGAGACTGGTCCAGGGGGTAACAATGGACCCATATAGCTCATGGGTGGATTTATGAAGGTAACACTTCACAACCAAGGTTAATTTTTTTTACGTTCATACTAAGCCCTGTTCCCTGCCCCAGAATGTATGTATGTATATGTGTTGGTACTTCATATATTATTATGTATTGGTTGTTGTACTGGTTTGAATGGTTATCATGGCATTATTTTGTTCACCTATCCCTAATTTACGTGCTAGCGCTCCTATCGCTAACCATATTTTGATGTTATATCCCTGCATGATGCAGGAATTGACCTAATATGACCCGAACCGGGGCCTTGTCGTAATGGGCATCTCAAGTCCAACAAGCACAGGAGACTACCCCTGATACCCAAACCAACCAACCAATATATACCCTGAGTCGGATGAATTCTGAAAATATAACAAGATAGAGTAATTCAAAATGTAATAACTTTGGGAAAAGTATATAACCAAGACCCATCCAACCAAGTCAAATCAACCAATACCAACCCCACACCCAACAATAACCAAAACTATATCCATTCTATACCTAAGTTCACAGTTGTCTATACAAAGTATCTAAACAATGACCAAGAATATCTAGTCGGGACATTCCCCCAACCATAGCTAAAAACAAATGTCAAGAGAATATTAAAAGCATAAGGTAAGGTAAACCATAACATGAAATGGGGCTTCAGAAGAATGGAAGCTCACCACTTTAGTCTGACTCAAGTTATCCCCAAATCACCAAGTCACTAAGTTGGATGTATGATAGTATGGTTTATTCCTACATCATATGGGGATACAGGGCCCGAAGAAGGGTTAGCAGTTGAACTATAGCATATACTCAGGAGTAAGGATAAAATAATTTTATTATGTAAAATCAAAGTAAATAACCATATGCAACCACATACGTATATATATATATATATTTATATATGTCATTCTAGGAAAGGAAACCGAGTTTAGCATGAATATGAAATCTTAACCTAGGTCGTGTATCTTTACCGTCACAATACACCCACGAGCTATATAGGTCCAGTGTTACCCCCAGGATGGGCCCTAATATGTGTAGCGACACGAACTAGAGTTATCATAGGGGTAGGGGATTCCCCTGTACCCTTCGCCCTCTATGATACATATGTACATATATGTACTTAGGGGATTGCCTTGTACCCCACAAGTATGTGGTAATCTCGACCAATCCTTATGTCGGCAAGCATGAGTTTCTAGTGTGAACCTTTCGAACTCACACCTTCACAACTAGCTATCACAACCCGCTATTATTTCCTAATTAAAACATTTAACACAACTAAACCATCAATTCCCGAAGTCAATTATTAAGGTATTATAAAATGATATCTCCATACCGACTATAGCTTGCAAGAAATATCATTAGCCAACACTTAAGGGGATTTCCATGTACCTCATAGACTCCATTATTAAAATCACTTGAGGTATTCCCATGTACCCCTCAAGATTTCTGTTAAAAATTCACTTAGGGGATTTTTGTGTACTCCACAATGTTTTAAAAAACATTCCTAACTAATTAACTATTTATTCCATGCATTAGTCTCAAGAAACAAATCAAACCAAGTAGTAACGTATAAACCAAAAACAGTTATGCAAGTGGATTGAGTTTATTGCCAATTTTCATTCCAAAACAATCAATTTGAGTTATATGGACATGAAGGCCTTTCCCAACCATTTAAAACCAACCAAACCAATTTGGGGTTCCATTACCATATTATACAATGCAGGTCTTCAATAAAAGCCAAACTTTGTGACAAAACTACTCATAGGCAATTTAACAAACATGTTGAGGGAATATATTTTCCAAAACCAAAACCAAAAACCACTTAACCACTCCCATGAAACCACATGTTCAAATAAACATTCTAACATGAAAAAACCATAAATGGAACATGGGAAAACATCATCTAACCATTAGTAAACAAAACCCCCCAACATATATTTCAAAACCAACACAAACCCATAATAATGCCATGAAAACTATTAAGTAAAACATGGTTTTAGTTTGAACTAACAATGAGGGAAGAGTAACATGCATTATCTACGAATATTCATGGAGAATATTTGGTCTTTAATCCTGTAGATGAACACTTGGAGAAAACCCCAGCCCAATCTTCTTGAGAAAGTTTTAAGAGTGGTTTGATCTTTCAAAGTGTAATATAAGATACTACAATATGATATAATACATGGGAACTTAAAGGTTTTGGGATGGGAAATGGATAAAATGTCCTAATCTTAAAAGCTAAAAAATAAGCACAGGAAGGTACGACCACACCACCCAAACCGTAACCACAACATACGATTGGTACCCACCACTCGTACCCTAGGAATCAACTTGGACCCCAACACTACCTGATATGCCACCACAAGGGCTAACTCGTATCCATAACATACAATTGGTACCCTTAAATTGTACCCTAGGTAGCCTACCAAGGTCTTGACATACTGAACAATATACGAGTCCATAACTTATCTCGTACCGTAATCGTACTACTAGTATGATGT
The DNA here is from genome assembly GCF_002878395.1 of Capsicum annuum. Taxonomy (NCBI): domain Eukaryota; kingdom Viridiplantae; phylum Streptophyta; class Magnoliopsida; order Solanales; family Solanaceae; genus Capsicum; species Capsicum annuum. The sequence goes on along the minus strand of NC_061112.1, from coordinate 44,161,715 downwards.
CCACACATATCTTGGATAGAAAAGAACCAAACCACACTGATTATCATATAAGTTGAGGACCCTAAACTGTACCCACATCATACAACAAGTACCCTCAAGTCGTATAATGTCCAAAAGCTCAAACTCAAGAAATTTTCTAAGGGTCAAAAGCGAAGGTGTTTCACCTATCCCCTACAAGGATTATTCATCTTCGGATGACGGGCTAAGGCAAGCACAAATCCCGAGTTAATATAATAACACCCATCAAAATTCCATTTAACAAATATTAGAAAACAAAGATATCAAGGAATCAAAATTTACTCTAACAAGACATAAATTAAAGACGGTAAGAACAACACATACCTCAAGCACAAATTTCTGAAATAGGGAACAAGTGTGGATACTTTCACTTCATGTCCTCTTCCGCTTCCCAAGTAGCCTCTTCCTCCCCAACCTATGAATCTAATCTAATATGCCCTAAATACGGCCATAGCCTCCACCAAGTTTTCAACATGAAGCCAATAGTACTCCTCTATTTCAACCTCCTAAATCCCCCCCCCCCCCCACAAATACAGAACTAGAAGACTTTAGTATAACCATATATCTGTCCCATGTTAAAGACTAATTGGTAGTTAAAGGTTCTAGTGGTATCCATGGGACCCTATACTTTACGTCATTTGGACAATACTACCCCGTCTTCACTATAATCAAGAAACCTCAGGTCTTAATCAAGGATCTTTGGCCGCATAACACAACGGTTAGGTACCTATCAATCACCACACTACGACCTACCTTTACTACACCCACTGTATGGATTTCCTTACCAAAACTAACACCCTTAATCACTATCACAAGGGTTTCCACCATGCCTCCCCTCTACAACTATTTCATATGACAACAATTATCTCAATCTTACATCTACACTCATAACCTTAGCTCTTATAGCCACCCTAAAATTTCACAACAAAGGACATCTACTCTCTTATCCCAAACATCACTACACTCCCTAGGTTACACCATCCTAACATAAGAAGGGTCACTAAGTATCTATAGTATAATCATCAAGAAGAAGGGAAGTTACTTCCCCATTACAACTCCTATCTGTCATACAATCCAAGGTGAGACCTGCAAAACTACATACGGTACTGTGGGCATAAGTTACTCATAAGCAACAACCCAGGTTATAAATACAAGATTACTCCAACATAAACACACCATAATACGAGTCCCTAGGAATGGGACCGGAAGAAACATGACTGTATAAATCATAAGTAGTGTAACATAAAGTTGAGGTTTATATCCAGGGAACAAAGCAAAGATTGCCGCTTGAAATTACTGTTTCTTGGAACCAGGCATCACATAAGACATGAATATATGAATCATAAGTATCATGGCATAGGACCATTATTGCATTTGATTCAGGGGATGGAGTATAGACATATGTGACACATAGAATGCGGACCTTAGGCATAAGCACTATTAGAATGCATGCAACACTAGTAGAGTGCCCTCTTAATCGTAAGAGAAGGGAATCGCTAGATTAGGAGTAAATTTTCCACAACTTTCCATTAAAGTCCACCATTAGAAGAAAATTTAAGATTAGCCCTTTGATCACTATCTAACTACCTACACCTAGAAGCACAACAGCCCACTCTAAGAGGTATCACTACGGACATGTGCTAGAGAGACTTGGCTCTTTTATACTAAAAACCTTTTCTATCCAGATTCTACTAGGGTCCAACATAGCCTCACGAACTCCATGCCCTAATCCATTAAATAACTTAGCCCAAATCCATCGGTTCAGTGTGGACCTCGAACCTTTATATCACAACTTTCCCTAGCCGTGTATTCCCTATGTCATCAACCTTATTTCTTCTGCAAACCTTACCAAGCCTACCCATCTTCCCTCATAAATCTCGTATTGCTATCCTTAAGCCAACATACTCCCTTTACCAAAATCAATATCTAAGGTTCAAAATTAGTGTCTATCAATCATCATGCACAATAAACTAAGTACCCCACGCAAAATATTATATAAATATATATATAGTCCACCCCATGAGGAGGTCACCCCAAATTCCTTATCCACCTTTTAGTAACCTATACATACTCGGAGAAAACCATCCCCCTTATGCACAAACTAACGAAAGCACCCTACGGGAACATACTAGGATGGATGAAAACTTGTCTAAAAGATCCTTAAACTACTCTTTAAGCTCTTTCAACTTAGGTGGAGCCATTCTATATGGGGAAATAGAAATTGGAAGACTATCCAAAACAAGATCAATCCCAAAATTAATCTCCCTATTGGGAGAAACACCACGAAGGTCATTAGGGAAGACCTCAGGAAATTTATTCACCATCAAGATGGAATGCAAAGAAGGACTCTCCGAGTTAGAATCTTTAACCTGGACCAGATAATACAGAAACCTCTTAGAGATTATTCTTCGATCTCTAAGATATGATATAATCCTCCCCTCAAGACCTAGGGAACCACCCTTTCACTCAATAACCGTCTTATTAGGGAATTTATAGAGAACTTTATGTGTCCAATAGTCAAAAATGCATATCACGAGTGTAACCAATCCATCCCCAACATGATATTGAAATCAAACTTATTATTGAAATCGACCATATCTAATTTAAATAGATCCACCTCCATTTCTTTACTACTAAAAGATACCACACTCACCCTATAGAATTTTCTCGCAATCACAGAGTCACCTACTAGGATAGAAATAGAATAAGGTTCTAAAACACACTCAAAATCAAAACCATAATGGATAGCCACATATCCATATAAAAGATAGTGGACCTCGGATTAAGTAAATAGTACACATCATGTTAAAAGAGTTTCAACATACCAATAACGACATCAGGAGATACCTCAGACTCCTGAGGGATAGTGATACCTTTAGCAAAATCCTATCCAGTACCAAGCTAGAACTAGAACCCCTTGGTGTAGGAGCTAGAAAAATAGAAACTGGTGTCCTATTTTCCCCAATAGCAATCCTTGTGGGACACTCCCACTTCATGTGACCCAACTGACCAGAACAAAAACACTGATTCCTCCCCTTCTAGCAATAACCACAGTGTAACAGGCCATAAAATAAGCAGGAAGGATAGGGTAGTGCTGAATGGGTTCCACCAGCCAAAAAATCATAATCACCAAAACACTAAGGATAAGAGACATTGACAACCACTTGGGGACTTTCTGGATTCCCTTTTTTAGACCACTATCCACCATCTCTACCACTATTTCTCTGACTCCTTCCCAGCCTGAATATTGTGACTTCTTACTTAACCTATTTCTCGACCTTGCCTTATTCTTTCTCACACCATTAGGACCAAAAGAGTGTGACAGAGATTCCATTATCTTGGTCAACAAATAAATAGAACTTTGAAACTTGATGGTGGTAACATCTCCTTGAGGTGACTGAGCATGAGTGTCATTTATTAGAGTAGGGTCAATGGAGAATGGCGGAACACCACGTGGAAAAAATAAGCAGCAACTCCTGACCGAGTATATACCCCATGAGTTGGACGAGATCCGTACATATCATCCTCAAATATGACAGGTGAGTTTCCATAAGCTTTAATTTGTCAGAAGGGCATGATCTGAAAAGCGAACAAAAGAATATTTTGGTGACAGTTCAAGACCCAATACTCTGTAGGCCAAAAATAGTACAACAAGAAAGTGAACATTCCTAGATACCTCGTAGACTCTCCCTTATAAGTAGGGCATGCTACATACACATAAAAGAGATTCGATCCAACATGGCATTGTGGATAACCTTTGACACCAGAACCTAGGCTATGATAACAACTTGACATGACCCAAACTAGGGCCTTGTCATAATAGGCATCTCAAGTCCAACAAGGATAGGAGACCATCCTCGATACCCAAACCAACCAACCAACATATAACCTAAGTTAGATGAATTCTGAATATATAACAAAATCGAGTAACTCAAAATGTAATGACTTTGGGAAAGGTCTAAACTGAGACCCATCCAACTGAGTCAAACCAACCAATAACAACCCCAAACCCAACAATAATAAAAACCATATCCATTCTATACCCAAGTCCACATTTGTCAATACAAAGCCTCTAAAAATGACCAAGAATATCTAGTCAGGACATACCATTACCATAGCCAAAAACAAATATCACGAGAATAGTAAGAACATATAGTAAGATAAACCATACCATGAAATGGACCTTTCAAAGAATGAAATCTCATCACTTCAGTCTAACTCAAGTTGTCCCCAAATCACCAAGTCACTGAGCAGGAGGCATAATAGTATGGCTGGTTTATTATCGTATGGGATACAGTGCCCGAAGATGCATTAGTAGGTAAACGCTATCATGTATTTAGGAGTAAGGATAAAATAATGCCATTCTTTAAAATCAAAGTAAATTACCATAAGCGACCATGTATATACATATATATATCATGCTGGAAAAAGGAACTGGGTTTAGCTTGCATTTGAAATCTTAACCTAGGTCGTGTAGCCTTATTGTAATAATCCACCCATGGGCTCTATGGGTCCTGTGCTACCCCCTAGATGAGCCCCAGTGCATGTATCTGTACGAATTGGCGATATCAAAAAGGTAGGGGATGCCCTTATACCCTTCTCCCTTTATTATACATATGTACATATATGTACTTGGGGGGCTTCCTTGTACCCCAAAAGTACATGGTAATCAGAAACAATCCTCATGTCGGCAAACATGAGTTTCTAGTGTCAACCGTTCAGATCAAACCTTTAAGGCTAGTTATCACAACCAGCTATTATTGCCCAATTAATTATAGCTTGCAAGAAATGTCATTATCCAACTCTTAAGGGAATTTTCATATACCCCGCTGACTCCACTAATAAAATAACTTGGGGGATTCCTGTGCACATCCTCAAAAGGGGCCCTCAAATTCAAAAAGGGTTTGACTTTCCTTTCACTTTTTTGGCAAAATACCTTTTTGAAAGACTTTTAACTCTTTCCTCTTTTGTAAGTCTTGGAATGCGCCCTTTCTCCCTTTTGGTTAGACAAGACTTTTGAAAGACTTTTGTGCCCTTTTTTTTGGAATGTCATGGGATTATTTTTCAAGACTAACAAAGGACACACTTTATTTCTCTACTCTTTAAGATCAACCGACACACTTTGAATGTTCTTGTTCATCAATATATGATGAACATGAAGAACATTCAAAAAAATGGAAACCAAACCAAATGATCTCTCAAGTCGATAATTTTTTTTTCACACGTTGAGCCCCTAATCTCAACCAACACACGTTCAAGCAACAAACCTCAATAAATTTCGAGATCCACCTCTCAAGTTTCTTCAACCTTTAAGTCCAATAATGGTGAATAGCTTAAAATAATCCAGATTAACCTCTAATCCTAGATATCGACTCTCTTAGTAATAAGGAACAAGGACCTAACATTATAAACAAACAAAACACAAAAAAAACACAAGAAATCTAAGCCTCAAGTTTTGGCCTAGGTACAAAAATGGGAAATTCCTTTTTTGAAATTTTTCGTTTTTAAACACTTCTTTTTTGTAATATTCATGTTAACAAGCCCAAGATTGATTTTGTTGAAACAAAATAAAGCCTTGCGCTGATACCAAATGATACCAAAACAATCTATGGAAAACTCAAAAGTGGCATAAAACAGTCCACAAATAAGGCACAAATCGAAGATCAAATGAAAACTTGTCGCGGCAGCAACAACAACAAGACTAACACGAGATAACAAGGTGTATATTACACCAAATCAGAGAACAACCAAACTAATAATATGATTAATAATATGAAAACAACAATCAAAAGATCAATAACCAATGGATTGAATAAAACAACAACAAACGATTACAAGAAAATAAAGATAGCTAGTGTGACATAGATTATTATAATAACTAAGAACTAACGCGTGTATCAAACACCAAAACCCTTAATTAATGTAATAACAACACCTACACTATTATAGAGACCTCAAGGGAACCAAAATCCCCCAGTAACCTTTGTTTCTAAATGGGTAATCAACAACAAACGAATCCACATTCGGCCACAAGTGAATCCACACTTGTCACAAGTAAATCCACACTTGTATAAACACCCTCTAAGAGATGTCTCTCAAAATATAATAAAAGTTATCTATAAATGAAAGAAGACCTAGTTATTTATAGGCTAAAGGCCTTTAGTACAAAATGGGCCCAAAAGTGATCCTATATACCAAATGCACCACATGTGGGCCCAAAAACCTTTTCTTTTCTTTGTGGACCTCATACTCTCCATGCTATGGTCCAAATACATCGTGGCACAATACTACAATGGAGGACATCATCAAATATACCCTTTGCCGTGCTCTAAGAAATCGTCCAATCACATATTTTATTCTGTGTGATGATCAAGTCATGGATACTTAGGTTTTGTCCTTGAAGAACAGATCCCAAAAGAGTGGAGCCAATTTGGCTTGTATCAACAATCCATACCTAAAAGTGTAGAAATTCCACTCAGGACCACAAGTCATAGTCTTAGACCATGAATTATGGAATGATACATTGGAACTGGAAAACTTTCACGAATTTATTGCAAGCTATGAGTTGAGATCTTCATATCGCGAGTCATATTATAAAACCCTACCTGGTAAACTGGTGATGGGCCTGCAATCCTAGTTTGTTCAGGATAGGATTTATTTTATCTAAAAGTAATTTTCTTAGGGTTTTATTTTTTTATTTATGTATTCTAACCATATTGTTATATTTTGTGTGGCTTGCAAACATAACATACTTTTTTTTAATCAATAACATACATTGTTTCTTGGTTATTTGGTTTGTTTTCATAATTCAAGATTTCAGATTTCAGATTTCATCTATTTATCTTGTAAGTTCATAATCATATTTTCTACCATAAATTCAGGCTTTGTTCTTGCACACATGAGTATCTAAATCTGATAATTAGGGTTGTGCTAACTATGATGAATTAAAAAGTAAGTTAAAGTATTTAATGATTCTTCAATGGTGTTCATACTTGTATTGTTATTCTCTTCACTTTGATTGTTTTAAATGTTGTAACATGAAAACTCATCTTAATTTCCACTTAATAAAATAGGCGAGGATAGGAAAAAATATTAACAATGGAGATTTGACGCTACTAGCCCTCATCTAATAACATGAGCCTTAGTAGGTAAAGTTAATTCGAGACCAAAGGTAAAGGTGAAGATTCAACATTTAAAGACTGAGAGGTATTTAGAACGATATTCATATAATTAGGGTTAAACGATGTTTAGATGAACTAATCTTACAAGTTTTGCAGACTAAGCACCGAGATAGATAACTAGTATGCTAAGCTTACTGAGTTATGCAATCATGGGGAACACAGTCCTAGTTCGTTATCATTGATTGACTGTAAACAACATTCTTAATACTCTATTAACTTGTTACTGAAATACATAAACTGTTACTTAATAATTTATAACCTCTTTCAAGCATAACTGGCTAATAGTTTAAATTACCACATTGATATTGTTTCTAGCCATATTCCTTGTGTGATCGACCCCAACCTAGCTAACATTTGGTCATATATTCTCAAATATTTTTGGAAAGTCATTTTGGGTGAAGATTTGGATAAAGTTTAACCATGTGTTTGCACATAGTATTGGAAAACATATTTTACTTTTAAGAATTTACAAAAATTAAAAATTTGGCCCAAATACTAGTATTTTCTAGTATTTGAGAGCTTTGACAATTTACCAAAAATAATTGTCAAATAATTACAAACTGTATGTCCAAACACTATTTGCTAAGTTTTTTTCCCAAAAACTACTTGGAAAATCTAAATGCCAAATGGGTTCCTAGTTTGGTTTAATATTTGATCAGCGCCCGTGTTATACTTAGAGATGTGTAATTTGAATGAAATCAAGAACTCAACCAAAAATTAATGAACACAACTTGTCTATGCTACTAGACTAAAATTGACATTTTAAACTCAACTGAACAATCAAATTTGCAAACGGTCATCGTTATTAATTGATGTTGACCAAAATGATCAACTTTATGCCCTAAACTTTCTAATTTTTCAATCGACTATTGAAAAATATTCAAACACTTTAACACTTGAACCAAAGGTCCTATATACTAACAAAAAATTGACATTCCAAAGCTAATAGAACTGACGAAATTCTCATCATTTCTTGTATCTATGTTCTGATAGAAGTCAACTATACCAATTCCAAAACCTCTCAAATTTAAAAACAAATCACATAATACTCAACAAACCACCTTAAGAGGTATGCCTCCAACTTTCATAGACCATACAAATATCGTAATACAACTATAAAGAGGAGAACAATATCAAAATACATCAAAATTCAAAATTGATATGAAGGTTTTTACATATCCACTACATAAGAATTTGTACCATTACTTACGCAATACTGAATTTTGTGGTATATAAACAGTAGAAAACATGCTACTTGATCATGTAATGATCATTACATTGATTCAAAATATAATCTCTAAAGACATACATATTCTATCCTTCTATTCAAGATATGGAGAGGTTACAATTATGTTGCAAGATGTAAAATCACAACTTTCATCAAAAGATGGCAACTAGAGGAAAATCTTGCCCTAAATGGTTTGTAAATATCAGGATGGGGCTCATTAAGACGAAAAATGGTATAACAAAATTAAAAAGGGGTGAATTTGGATTATGTCCAAGCTTAACAACATCAAATATTTTATATTTCATTTATATACATCTCTAATGGGTTAAGATATCATCTTATAATGCATTGTATCATATGCCACTATTAAATCTTGTACAGACTCATTGTCAAGTATAAAATTACATAATAATGAGCACTACCTTGAACTATGGAAAATGACTATCTACCCAAAATAATGAGGTTTATTACTTGTTTGGATTAGTTTTAATTCTAATGTTCAATTTTCAGACTAACCAATTATATTAAACATTTAATGGGTGTTAAAAAATTGGATGATCAATACATCTATATATAATTATGTCAAATTCATATATTATGTCTCCATCTCAATACAATGCAACTCTGATGCAACGACATTTATTTAATACTTTTAGACTTGTAAAAGTACGTTGATTATCAGTTAAGTTGTTTACTTAATAGAGAGATAAATATAGTGAAAATCACTAACCTTTTTTCTCCAATTACTATTGAAGGATGCATTCAAGCACAAAGTACATTATTCTTTTATGAACTTAGTAATATATAAAGCAATGTATAACATGATTATATATAAAGAGGAACTGGAAAATAAAGTTGAAGGCAGCATATATGAATCATTTCTGGAGAAGACTCTCTAATACAAGGGTTTCTTTGTAATTTTACTTAAGGGTCCTTACAATAAATAGCCTTTAGGGTTTTCTCCAATTATGTTCTCTCCAATTATCATACTAGTGCAAAAAAATAGATAACTTTTTAAGATTCTTTGATATTGAAAATAACATTAAAAGATGTGTTAGAGGGTATAAGCCTTTCTCCAATATTTACCAAAGGCACTTGGATAGTAGAGCACCTTGTAAATATATTTTAATATTCCATTTGTTTTGAAATGTGAAAGCTACATAAATGTTTCACTAGCTATATTTTTGTCATGACCCAAACAAAGGCTCGGCCATGACGGGTATCTCAAGCCCACAAAGGATCAGAGACTACACCTTTTGCCAAGTCAAACAGATACAATATATCTAACAACACCGGTAGCAAACAAATAGACATAAGTAAGATAAGTGAATAGCTCAAGGAAAATTAGGATCGAAGACCATCCCAATCAAAAGTAATTGTAATACCCCGCATGTTTCTAAGCTAGGAAGTGAATAAGTATTCCTACATATGAAATCTCCTATCCTGTGATTCATACTTGAGTACATGACTTACAATGACTATCCAAGTGATAGGATAGCTTATGATGCATTAAGCATGTTCATATGAGTCACTTAAGGTAATACAAGCTAAGAGTTTCTGAATCCATCAAGTTTTAGTGTTTGATTTTGCAAGGGTCATCTTTGAACGAGTATAACTCGATGTTAATATACTATTTTGGCTGATTTAGACCCGCCAAAATGTAGATAATTGAATTATCTTTCCAACGATACCAATTTCACCTTAATCCAATACCCGAACGAAAAGTTATGCTCATTTCGTAAGAGACAGTAAGCATAAGCGATTGGTTAGGCGCCGCCCAACCCAAGCATAGGCGATTGGTTAAGCGCCACCCAAACTAAGCATAGGCGATCACTTGGGCGCCATCTTAGTCAGTTCCAGGTGCCAAAAACACTTCGTTTTGAGTTATTTTAAGGGTAATTAAGTCTTTTAACACTCCTTACACGTTCCTAAACTTAACCCTACGAAATATATAGCTTCTAAACATATTACAATCCTATTATCATCTCAAATCTCATCATCCAAGAGCACTAAAAGAGAAAAACAACTAGGTTTGCATAACAAAGATTGAAGATCCGATTTCAAGGAAATTCCTCCATCAATCATCAAGAATCTTTCCTTTTAAGTTATGCGTGAGTTGATTTATGGATCCTTTTCATCCATAAAGCTCAAAAACCCTCTTTTTCATTCTAAAGTATGATTTCTATATTGTTGGGTATTGATGATCATGTTGTTGATATTGGATGATTCCTAATATGGAATCTTTATATGTTTTTTTTGAATTTCATGATATCATATGAGTTGGAAACATGTAAATTTGGTTGTTCATGATGTATAATTTGATCATTTCACCTATTCTTAAGATGTCCATGTAAGGTGTTTGATAAAATGCCTAAGAAACTAGAAAT
>NC_061112.1:44148554-44150801 GCF_002878395.1 Capsicum annuum | reverse complement strand
ATGAACTATTCTTATGAGATTATGCTATGTTTACTTGCAAATCGTACTTATGAACAAGATGTATGATAACCATACTATCCACATGAACTTCCATGCTATTGGCATGTGTTGCCAATATGATTATGTAATGAATATGATATTAAGATTGTGCAAGTACTTCCATGTGATATGAAATTCTTTCCATGCAATACATTATTGATAACCATTTAGTATAAGATCCCTACTTATGATATTATAAATTATGGACTCTACTCTTATGATCAAGTCAGTCATGTGTGTCAGTTTCCTTCCATCGAGTCCTGGGGGTACTTGTACCCAAAAACTATAGTTGTGTGCCTAGAGCCATGTCATGTTTTATGATATCTGAACTCAAGGTATGATTTCATAGACTTCAGTCAGTCATGTGACTCAGGAAAATGCCATGGTCTTAGTCAGTTGTCAGATATCAGTAACATTCCGCCATTCAACGAAATTCAGTAAGATTAAGTCATGCACAGTCAGTTATTCATGTCCAGTCCCTCCAGATGGGAGTAGAGGTTAGCACCGAGTGAACTCAAGGATGGAAACATACCCGCCAGTTTAGGGTGTGATTCTTAGTAGTCATCCTTGTGTTCCAGAACTACGTAGCCAGAGTAGGTTGAGATATCTTAACCCGTTAGATTAGGGTTGATGAGGTGGATTAACCTGTCAGTTTAGGGTTCTCACCATTCTCATTGAGTACCCGCCAGATAAGGGTCACTCACATGCTGTCCTTACCCGTGGCACGGTATTGATACCCCTCCAGTCAGGGCAGAGATTGGACCCCAGCTTATCCATAACGGCATACATGGGGCATGTCTATTAAACACTACTTCCCACAGTTTCAGTATCAATCTCAGTAAAAGAACTTAGGGCTTTCTTCAGATTTCAGTATATACAGGACTGTCAGATACAGTCGTCCATATTATCAGTTTCAGTATCAGTCATGACAGTTATTAGTCAACCATGTATTAGCTTACAGGTCATGCTATCATGTATTAACGGTCCCAGTTTCTATATATATGTATTTGCACTCCCACGTTCATATTAGTCAGTCAGTGTTGTTCATGCATGAAACCCTTTATGTTCAACCTACCTTCCTTGTATACTCAGTACTCCAGTTGTACTGATGCATTTCCGCTATGGTGCTTTCATTTCATGTTACATCATAGGTTCTGAGACACGAGCTCCAGCACAGTAGTAGCGGTAGCATTCCAGTCGCAGAGACACAGTGAGTCCTCATTGATTTGAGGACAATATGATTTGATACATTTATTTATTTCTTCAGTTCAGTTTTACGGAGTTAGTTGGAGACATGTCCCTTCAACTCCTTATTCAGACAGTTTAGAGGGTTTCAGATTTACATTCAGATTTATGTTCAGATTGAGTTGTTTTGGGTATTTTCACCCACATGGTTTTATTCAGTTGAACCTTATGGCCTTACAGTTCTATGTATTCCGCATTATTATATCATGATTTTGCAGTATACAGGTACAGATATCAGTCATGGGTTAGCTTGTGGTACTTCGGGGTCATGAACATCGTGTAGCATTCCGATTCAGCGAATTGGGGTGTTACAGTAATCCATAAAGCCTCTAAGAAACCAACATCCTCTTTAGTCGGGACATGCACTCAATGATAGCCCAAAAGGGAAATCAAACAAAAAGTCTATAGCATAAACTAAACCAAGAAGCAACTGGCCTTCTGGAAGTAGGAGGCTCACCACTTTAAGCTGACTCATGAACTATCCTTCAATCAACTATCACTGCATAGAAAAAACAAAAATATCTCTGTTCCCTGCATTACATGGGGATATAATGCCCAGAGATAGTTAGCGGGGTGAGCTCTAGCATGTAACCCAAGAAAGAGATTAAATAATGCCAAGTTAAAACCACATGAACGCGTATACATATATATATGTATATAAATATATCATGTCGAGAAGGGAAATAAGGTTTATCATGAAATTTAAAAACATTAGTCTGTACTATGTAGCTTAGCCGTCGTAATAGTACCCAAGGGCTATATAGGCCCCACTCTCTCCCCATAGTCGTGCCCCAATGCCTGTTAACCGTATGAACAAGTTATATCAAAAAAGGTCAGGGAATCCATGACCCTACGCCCTCAGTGATAGGATATAGATGGTTGACACACGCACACGGTCATCAAAACCACACCTCACATCATCAAATATGATTTTCCAGTTTAGGACCCTCGAGACCTTCACTT
>NC_061112.1:44084707-44145554 GCF_002878395.1 Capsicum annuum | reverse complement strand
AAATTCAGTAAGATTAAGTCATGCACAGTCAGTTATTCATGTCCAGTCCCTCCAGATGGGAGTAGAGGTTAGCACCGAGTGAACTCAAGGATGGAAACACACCCGCCAGTTTAGGGTGTGATTCTTAGTAGTCATTCTTGTGTTCCAGAACTACGTAGCCAGAGTAGGTTGAGATATCTTAACCAGTTAGATTAGGGTTGATGAGGTGGATTAACCTGTCAGTTTAGGGTTCTCACCATTCTCATTGAGTACCCGCCAGATAAGGGTCACTCACAAGCTGTCCTTATCCGTGGCACGGTATTGATACCCCTCCAGTCAGGGCAGAGATTGGACCCCAGCTTATCCATAACGGCATACGTGGGGCATGTCTATTAAACACTACTTCCCACAGTTTCAGTAGCTATCTCAGTAAAAGAACTCAGGGCTTTCTTCAGATTTCAGTATATACAGGACTGTTAGATACAGTCGTCCATGTTATCAGTTTCAGTATCAGTCATGACAGTTATTAGTAAACCATGTATTAGCTTACAGGTCATGCTATCATGTATTCACGGTCCCAGTTTCTATATATATGTATTTGCACTCCCACGTTCATATTAGTCAGTCAGTGTTGTTCATGCATGAAACCCTTTATGTTCAACCTACCTTCCTTGTATACTCAGTACTCCAGTTATACTGATGTATTTCCGCTATGGTGCTTTCATTTCATGTTACATCATAGGTTCTGAGACACGAGCTCCAGTACAGCAGTAGCGGTAGCATTCCAGTCACACAGACACAGTGAGTCCTCATTGATTTGAGGACAATATGATTTGATACATTTATTTATTTCTTCAGTTCAATTTTACGGAGTTAGTTGGAGACATGTCCCTTCAACTCCTTATTCAGACAGTTTAGAGGCTTTCAGATTTACATTCAGATTTATGTTCAGATTGAGTTGTTTTGGGTATTTTCACCCACATGGTTTTATTCAGTTGAACCTTATGGCCTTACAGTTCTATGTATTCCGCATTATTATATCATGATTTTGCAGTATACAGGTACAGATATCAGTCATGGGTTAGCTTGTGGTACTTCGGGGTCATGAGCATCGTGTAGCATTCCGATTCAGCGAATTGGGGTGTTACAGTAATCCATAAAGCCTCTAAGAAACCAACATCCTCTTTAGTCGGGACATGTACTCAATGATAGCCAAAAAGGGAAATCAAACAAAAAGTCTATAGCATAAACTAAACCAAGAAGCAACTGGCCTTCTGGAAGTAGGAGGCTCACCACTTTAAGCTGACTCATGAACTATCCTTCAATCAACTATCACTGCACAGAAAAGACAAAAATATCTCTGTTCCCTGCATTACATGGGGATATAATGCCCGGAGATAGTTAGCGGGGTGAGCTCTAGCATGTAACCCAAGAAAGAGATTAAATAATGCCAAGTTAAAACCACATGAACGCGTATACATATATATATGTATATAAATATATCATGCCGAGAAGGGAAATAAGGTTTATCATGAAATTTAAAAATATTAGTCTGTACTGTGTAGCTTAGCCATCGTAATAGTACCCAAGGGCTATATAGGCCCCAACTCTCTCCCCATAGTCGTGCCCCAATGCCTGTTAACTGTATGAACAAGTTATATCAAAAAAGGTCAGGGAATCCATGACCCTACGCCCTCAGTGATAGGATATAGATGGTTGACACACGCACACGGTCATCAAAACCACACCTCATATCATCAAATATGATTTTCCAGTTTAGGACCCTCGAGACCTTCACTTGCATAGCTAGCTAGAACCCCCTTTAAGCCCAATTAAAATATTTACACATTCCCATTCATTGAACCACAATCATACATTAAGGGATATATCATTCGTATCATCATACCAACTAGCTTGTAAGCTAATTTCATCAGGCTATTTAATTATCATCACTTGGCGGAAAACACAACCCCACAAGTTTCAATCATTCATCCATATGGGGGAATCCACGACCCCCTAGGTTCAATTTTCCAATAACTTGGGGGAATCCATGACACCCAAGGATTACTTTTTAAAATCTTTTATTTTTAAATAGTCTTTTATATCATGCAATAGATCTAAAAGTAGTTTAATATGCATATTGTCATGTTCAAAGCAAGTTCCACTGGATTGGGTTGAGGTTATACCAATTCCAATATCTAAATCATCAACCTTAGGGGAATCCACGACTCCCATTTAAATTAACCATTCCCATGCACCCCAATTAGTTCAAAACTATTAATTCAAACCATGAATGATTCACGAAAGCCATGGGAAAAGTAAATTGGTCAATAATGCTCAATATCCCTTAATCCACATTCAAATAATCAATTAAATTACATAATTATGATTGTAAATACATGCTATTAGCTAAAAAAAGTTTTGGAGTAGAGACTCATACCTTAGATACACTAGAATTTGATAGTAATTTAGAGCTTAGAATCCGAAATATAAATGCACAGTGAAATCCTTAAGCTTTTCTTGGCTTTTGAGTTTGAGAGTAAAATTGGGGGATTTGACCTGTGGAAACTAAAGGGAATAAAGTTATTTTATCTTTAATGGTCGTACTTGGGAAAAAATGACCAAAATCCTTACCCCAAGTGAATAAACCAAAATTGCATAATTTTTACACCTAAACATGTCACGGCATTATCGCTGACGCTAACCTCCATGCCATGCTGCTTATCAAAAAGATTATCCTACATGACACGGCGATATTTTGGAGGTACACTGCCTCTATGCCAGACCAATAGCACGAAGGTTAACCTCTGTGGCACACTAGAAATATGGAGCCTTTTTGAGACACCCTATTAACATAGCTAAACACAATATAAGTCAAAAATCAGTGTTTCGAATGCAGAAGGATCAAAAATAAAATGAAAAAATTTTAAGGGCATTACATTACCCCTCCCCCCTCTTTAAGATTATTCATCCTCGAATGATGGATTAGGAAACTTTTAGCATGAGAACAACAACATAAACCAATGACAAACTCAGAAATTAATAAGAGTAAAATAAAACTCATACCTTCAGCACCTCCGTCGGACACATGTAACAAGAATAGGTGCTTAGCCTTCTTATCCTCTTCAGCTTCACAAGTAGCTTCTTCCACTTTTTGGTTCCTCCAAAGGAACTTTACTAAAGCCACATCCTTTGACCTCAATATATGAACATGTCTATCAAAAATCTTCACCTGTACCTTCTCATAGGACAAGGAATCTGAAATGTCAACACTCTCAATAGGCATAACCAAGGAAAGATCACCCACACACTTCATCAACATTGAAACATGAAGTACAGGGTGAATAGATCCCAAATTTGTAGGTTGTTCTAGATCATAGGCAACATTAGACACTTTTCTTAGAATCAAGGATGAGCCAACATACCGCGATCTTCCCCTTCTTTCAAAACCTCATCACTTACTTCAAAGGAGACATATTCAAGAACACCCAATTGCCAACCTTAAACTCCAACTCCCTACTCCTCATATCTACATAGGAATTTTGGAGACTTTGAGTGGTGTTAAGCCTATTTATAATCACTTTTACCTTTTCCATGGCCTGATGAACAAAGTCAGGGCCAAACAATCTAGTCTCCTCAAATTCAAACCACCCAATAGGAGAATGATATCTCCTATCATATATAGCCTCGAACGGTCCATCTGAATACTAGAATAATAGTTGTTATTATCAGCGAACTCGAAGAAAGAAAGGTGATCAACCCAACTACCATAAAAGTCAAACAAATAAGTACTTAGCATATCTTCCAAAGTATGAATAGTCCTTTCTGCTTGTACATATGTCTAAGAGTGGAAAGTGGTTGTAAGGTTCACCTTAGTCCCAAACCTCTCTAAAATGAATGCCATAAGTGAGGAGAAAACTATGTACGCCGATCTGAAATAATAGAAATAGGTGCACCATCCAACTTGATGATCTGGTGAATGAAAAACTTTAGATAATCCTCTCCAGAGTAGTTAGTCCTCATGGGCAAGAAATTAGCAGATTTAGTCATCCTATCTACGATGACCTAAATTGAATCAAACTGACTACAAGACCGCAAAATACCTTTAATGAAGTCTATATTGATCACCTCCCAATTCCACACAGGTAACTCAATCTCTTGAGATAACCTACCTGGCCTCAAGAGCACCACCTTCACTTGCTAACAAACCATGCACTTAGCCACAAAATTGGCCACACCTCTCTTTATGTTATTCCACAAATAGATCTCCTTCAAATCATGATACATCTTTGTTGAACTAGGATGAATTGTATACCTCAACTCATAAGCCTCAACCAAGATCCTTTCTTGAAGACCATTAACATTAGGAACACACAATCTACCTCAGTACCTCAAGAAACCATCACCGCTGATCTCAAAAGCCATAACACTTTATTGTCCCACATCATCCTTAATATGTATTAAGATAGGATCCAAAATTTTCTTCTATTTTACCTCAGAACAAATATATGACTTCACCACCTCTTGAACAATCACACCACCTTTCTTAACATCCAAAAGATGAACTCAAATATTAGCCAACTGGTGAATATCCTTTACCAGACCTCGCTTCTAATCATAAACATAAGATAAGTTTCCTATGGACAATCTACTAAGAGTATCAGCAACCACATTAGACTTACCTGGATGATACTAAAAACTCATATTGTAGTCCTTGAGAAACTCAATCCATCTCCTTTGCCTTAGATTTAACTCCTTCTAGGTGAACATATACTACAAGTTGTTATGATCTAAAAAAATATCCATATGAAACCTATACAAATAGAGATGCTAAATTTTTAAGGATAAAACCATAGCCAATAATTCCAAGTCATATATTGGGTAATTCTTGTCTTGAACTTTGAGCTACCTAGAAGCATAGGCCACAACCTTACTATGTTGCATTAACAAATATCACAGTCCCACACGGGACACATCACAATAGACAATAAGACCATCAGTACCCTCGGGTAGGGTCATGACTGGAGCAGAAGTCAACTTATCCTTTAACTTCCTAAAAATACCCTCAAAAGCATTGGACCACAAAAACTTCACCTTTTTCTAAATTAACTTAGTCAACGTGCCAGCAATCTAAGAGAAACTCTCCACAAACATTGTATAATACCCAACTAAATCCAAGAAGCTTTGAATGTCAGTAGGAATTGTGGGTCTATGACACTTCTTAGATGCTTCAAATTTTTGTGGATCCACTATTATTCCCTCACTAGAAATAACATGAACAAGAAAGGTCACAACGCTCAACCAGAACTCACACTTAGAAAAGTTAGCATACAATCACTAATTCTTCATAGTCTACAATACAATACAAATTTGATTGGCATGATCTGCCTTACTCTTAGAATACAACAAAATATCATCAATAAAAACAATCACAAACAAATCCATAAACTGTCTGAACACCTAGTTCATAAGGTTTATAAATGTTATCGGCGCATTAGTAAATCTAAAAGACATGACCAATGACTTGTAATGACTATACTGGGTATGAATGGAATTCTTAGGGATATCTACCTCCCTAATCTTCAGTTGATTATAACCCAATTGAAGATCAATCATAGAAAAGCTCTTAGCACCCTGAAGCTAGTCAAAGAGGTCATCAATCATAGTAAGAGGGTACTTATTCTTCACTTTCACCTTATTTCGCCAACTATAGTCTATACACATTCAAAGAGATCCATTCTTCTTATGTACAAAAAGCACCAGAGCACCTCATGAGGAAACACTAGGACAAATAAAACCCTTATTAAGAAGATCTTTCAACTGCTACTTAAGTTCCTTCAACTCATCTGGAGCCATTTTATAGTGAGAAATAGAGATAGGGTATGTATATGGGAGAATATCAATACCAAAGTCTATTTTTCTATCGGGTGGAATACTAGAAAGATCATCAAGGAACACTTCAGAAACTCATTGACTACCAGGATAGATTGCAAAAATGGACCCTTAGAATTAAAATCCTTAACGAGAACTAGATGATATAGACACCCCTTTGAAATCAATTTCTAGGCTCTAAGATAAGAAATAAACTTTCCCTTAGGTACTAGAGAACTCCTTCCTCACTCAATCACTGGTTCATTCAGGAATTGAAAAATGACCTTTAAGGTCTGTCAATCAAGAGAAGCATAGCATAAGTGAGTTAATCCACCCCAGGATCATTTCAAAATCTAACATATATACCTCTACTAAATCCACCAAAGTCTCCCTATCAAATATAGACACCACACAACCCCTATAGATCTTTCTAGAAACTATAGAATCACCCATTGGGGTAGACATAGAGAAAGGATCGGAATGATTTCAAGAAAAAAACCAAAATGAATATCCACATAAGGGGGTCACATAATCAAGAGTAGACTTGGGATCATGTATATAATATACATCATGAGAGAAAAGTTATAACATACCAACAAAAATAATAAAACATACCTCAGATTTCTAGCGATTAGCGAGAGCATATAGATAATTTTGGCCAGTGTTGGTGCTAGAAGTAGCACCTTTTAGTGCAGGAGATGAAAAACTAGCAACAGGGACCTTATTAGATCTAGAAATGACCTTAGATTAACAATGTTGATAAAAATACCCCGATTGACCACAATTATAACATCAATTCATTTCCTCCTTGTACTGACCATGATGCAACTACCCACAGAATTTACAAGAAGGATAGGATCGAGCTGACTAATCACTACAAACCTGGGACTGTGCACCTTATGCCCTAAATATATTGACAGCCACCAGATGGCTTCAGATATAGAGCACTAGCCATAGAATAAGAACAAGAATTTCCCCAAGCCTTTTTCCTGCCCCACTGGCTACTATCTATACAATTATTATGATGACCTCCACCCTGCTTTGAATACCTAAACTTCTTACTTTGCCTCTCCCCCATTTTTTGTTGGTATTTTTTCTCATCCTCAACCTATTATATATACACCACAAGCCTAGAGATATCCATATCACTATTCAACAAGGTGGCCTTGTAATCCAACACTAAGTACTGAGACAAACTCAAAGCAAACTTTCTAATTTTATCCCGTATAGAAGACACCTACTCTGAAGCATAGCGAGAAAGCTGATAGAATTTCAAAGAATATTCCCTCATAGTCATTGTCCCCTATTTTAAATACACTAACTCCTCTACTTCACCTCAAATCAACTCTCTAGGAAAGAAGCCATTAAAAAAAGTACTTGAAAACTCGTTCCATAATACCGGCTCCGCATCATCACCCCTTGACTTTCTCCACATATGACTGATATGCCACATCCTTCAGCTGGTAGGAAACAAGCTCCACACCTTTAGAGTCAGAAGCATAATACTATAAATATCAGTTTCCTCTCATCAATAAATCCTTAAGGATCCTCCTCAACCTTAGAGCCAGTGAATGTTGAAGGACTCAACTTCATAAACTGGCCAACTCTAGTGAACTCAGAAGAAGGAGTAACAGATATAACATGCTTAGATTGGAGTAACTTAAATGCTACAAACTTAGTAAGGAAATGGATCGACTGGTGAAAATCATCATTAGACACATCAACCTGAAGAGCCCGAGAAGGACTAGCGGGGACCGGTGGAACTCTAAGAGGGTAATCAAGGGTAGGGACCCTAGAGCATCTTTGTTCTTCATAAGTTTGATGAGTTCTATCCATGTTGTCCTCAAGTGAGATAAAAGAGTTTCCATGAGCATCCGATCTTCGAGGAGGCATGATCTAAAATGCGAACAAATGGTAATTAGAGGAGATTCAAGACGATAGACTCCATAGCCTGAAAATAGAACATAAAAAAAAACATTTCTAAATGATTTGTAGCCTATACCTTATAAGTGTAGTGCACTACATACCCATAGAAGAAACTCTACTTAACATGGCTTTGTGGACGACTAATGACCATTAACCTAGGCTTTGATACCAAGCTTTTCATGAACCAAACTAAGGCTCATCTTTAATGGGTATCTCAATCCCATGAAGGATCGGGGACTATACCCTTTGCCTAGTCAAACAGACACAATATATCTAACAACAATGAAAGAAAATTAATAGAAATAATTAAGATAAGTTTATAGATCTAGGAAAACTAGGAATCCAACATAATCCCAATATATAGTAATCTACAAAGCCTTAAAAAAACTAATATCATCCCTAGTCGGGACATTACCCAAGCGATATCGAAAAAGGGAAACCAAATGAATAGTCTATGACATACAAAACTAAAAACCAACTGGCTTTCTGGAAGAAAGAGGATCACCACTTCAAGCTAACTCACAAACAATCTTGCAATCACTTATCACTGCGTAGGAAAAATAGAAATGTCTCCATTATATGAATCACGGAAGGATAATATGTACGGAGACGGTTAGCAAAGTACGTAGTAGCATGTAATCTAGGGAAGGAATAAAATAATGCCAAGTCAAAACCACAGTAAAACCAGATGTACACAATGTACACACACACACACACACATATATATATATATATATAAAATATCATACCGGGATGGGGAAAAAGGTTTAACATGACATTTAAAAACATTAGTTTGGACTGTGTAGCTTAACTATCATAATAGTACCCACGGACTATATAGGCCCTAGATCTCTCCCCTGGTCAGGCCCCTATATGTGTTAGCCACACGAACTGGAGATATTCAGAAAGCCAGGGGAATCCATAACCCTACACCATCCATGATAATATATATAAGGTGTGACACAAGAACACGGTCGTCAAGATTATACCTTATGCTGGCAAACATAAGTTTCCAGTATAGGTCCCTTGGGACCTTTACTTTTACGGCTAGCTATACAACCACCTTTAAGAAAAATTAAAATATTCACATATTCTCATTCATTGTACCATAATCATACATTAAGGCATATATGATTGGTATAGCCATACCAACTATGCAAGATAATATTATCATGCCATTTTAATTATCATCACTTGGGGGAATCTACGGCCCCACAAGTTCTAACTATTCATCCATATTGGGGAATCTATGACCCCCTCGATTCAATTTTCCATTAGCTTGGGGGAATCCATGTCCCCCAAGGTTTAATTTTTAAATTCATTTATTTTTCAATAGCCTTTATAACATGCAATGGTTCAAAAAGTAGTTCAATATTCATATTCTCATGTTCAAAGCAATTTTCTCAAGATTGGGTTGAGGTCATACCAATTCCAATATTAAAATCATCAACGTTGAGGGAATCCATGAGCCCTATTCCAATTAACCTGCCCATGCACCCCAATTAGTTCAAAACTATCAATTCAAACCATGAATAATTCACGAAAGCCATAGGAAAAGCAAATTTGTTAATAATGCTCAAAATCCCTCAACCCACATTCAAGTGATCAATTAAATCACATGAATGCAATTGTAAATACATGATATTAGAAAGATAAGTTTTGGGAAAGATATACTTGACTTATATGCACCATAATTTGAAAGTAATTTGGAGCTTAGAACTCTAAAGATGAATGCACAGTGAAATCCTTAAGCTTGTCTTGGGTTTCAAGTTTTATAGTGAAATTGGGGGATTTGATCTTTCAAAATGGAAGAGAATAAACTTATTTTATTTTTAAGGGTCATACATTGGTAAAAAATAACCAAAATCCCCTCACCCCAAGTGAATAAACAAAACCTTCATGATTCTTACACTCCAGTGTGGCACGACCTTATAACGTAGGCTAACCTCTTTGCACACTTCTTCTCATGGATATTATCCTTTGTGACATGTCACAGAAGCACACTGCCTCTATGTCACACCAATATTGTGGAGGGTAACCTTCGTTGTACGATAAAAATACAGAGGCTTTCTGCCTCAGAATTCCAAATTAGTCCGAAACCTCTTACAAAAATTTTAAAACACTTTTGATGCACCCTAATAACATACGTAAACGTAATTTAAGTCAAAAATTGATGTTTTAAATACGGGATAGTCAAAAACAAAATGACAAAAATTTTAAGGGTGTTAGAATTTTTCACCATTTAGCTGTAAAAAATATGATAAACTGTAAACTTTCACCAACTATCATATGCAAAGCTTGGTTAACCAAGCTACATTAAAAAGAGGGAAAGGAGAATGATGACAACTTGTTTATTAATTGTCATATCACTTGCATTGTTACAACTAGCATCTATATATAGATGCATGTACATCGTCTAGAAGCTTCTCACCTTAACTATATTACATACTCAACTGCCAGTTCACGACATGCCTAACAAACTAATTAACAAACTAATTCATTTACATGTACAGTAAACCAATGTAATAGTGTACATAAACCAATGTAACTGTGCAAATTGAAAATGATCACACCAGTATAGCTGAACTTTCTAATATTCCCCCTCAAATTAAATGGTAAAAAATGCTAAGCACACTAAGCTTTCTCAATAGTTTAGAATGTTTATCATGACCCAATCTCTTAGTTAGCATATCAGCCACCTGATGCTGTGAACAGACATACAAAGTATGCATTATAGGACTCTTCATTTTGTCTCTAATAAAGTGGCAATCAATTTTTATATGTTTTGTTCTCTCATGAAAGATAGGAATAGTAGCTAATTATATGGCTGACTTGCTATCATTGAGAACTGTTATAGGTTCAGGAACCAACATATTTAACTCTGCAAACAATTATTTTAGCCTAGTAAGTTCTACTACAGCTAAAGCCATGCTTCTCTACTCAGCTTCAGCTAATATTCTAGATACTTTGTATTGTTTTTTGGATTTCCAAGATACTAAATAACCACCAAACTGTACCACATATCCATTCACAAGCCTTTTTGTATTGGTACAAGTATCCTAATCTAAGTTACACCAATAAATTAAGTCAGTATTGGTTTAGTTCTTCAACCAGATGCCCTGACCTACTAAGCCCTTGATCACCCTATAAGCTATTTTTAGATAAGATCTCTTAGGCATTTACATAAATTGGTTCAACGTCTAAATACCATAACTAATATCAAGTCTAGTTATGGTAGAATATATACGTTTTCCAATAATTTTTTGATAATGAGCTACATCCTTCAAAATGACATCACCAATACAACCTATGGCTTCATCATATTCTATTAATGTCAACTTAGCATTGGATTCTTATGGTGTAGATGCTAGCTTTGCACTAACTATACCAACTTGTGAGATTAACTCCAGAAGATACTTCCTTTGATTCAAAATAACTCCTTGTGATAACCTCAAAACTTCAATTCCCTAGAAATACTTAAGCTCTCCTAAGTCTTTGAGCTTAAAATGCTTGTATAACACTTGTTTAGCTTCAAAAATCATACTTTTATTATCTCTAGTGATCAACAGATCATCCTCATAGACTAAACCTATCACCATCCCCTCTAACTTCTTCCATGTAAATAAATAGTAGTTATAGGCGCTCTAAGTGAATCCTGCAGTTATGAGTGCTGAAGTCAGTTTAATGTTTCATTTCCTATAGGCTTGTTTAAGTCCATATAAGGACTTAAACAAACTATTAAATTTATTGTGTCCCTTCGGTTGAAAGCCTTCATGTAGTTGCATTTCGTCATCTTAATTCCCCTATAGAAAAACATTATAGACATCCATTTGATATAAGCACCACCATTTTGATACAACAAGAGTAATGACACACCTAATATTCACCATCTTTGCTATAGGTGAGAATGTGTCATGGTATTCTAGTCTTTCTTGCTGACTATAACCTTTTGCTACCAGTTTTGCTTTTAATATCTCAACCTTGTTATTTGGTTTATACTTGATCTTATACACTTATTTTGAGCCAATGACGTTCTTATAAGAAGAAAAATCCACTACCTCTCATGTGTTTTTTTCCTCAAGTGCTTGAGTATCTAATTTTATAGCCTGAATCCATCTGTCATCTATGGAAGCTTGACTGAAAAACTGTGGCTCTACTTAATCCAAAAAATAACTCACATATCATTGTTAGCTACACGTAGTATTCTTGTAGGATAAGTAATTCACAATTGGATATCTTATACCCTTTCTCTTCCTAGGTATAATATAGTCCTTTATCTAGATATGTTTCGTAGCCACTCTAGATTTTTTTTCTATGAGTAATAGGCTCTGTATTGGCTATACATAAAGGGACTAATTCAGTAGGTTGAACTGCTGGCTAATCTCTTGCATCCACTAGTAAAGTTGATATTTAAGTGCCTTGAGATAGTTCTCTTGTTTTCTAAGTTTGATCATCAGCGATATCTTCTAAATCAACTGACTCTACATTATCATTACTATCTTCTATACATGATTCGAATGAGTCTCTGGATTTATTCTACCTTCTTTTCTCAACAAAAGGAAAAATATTTTACTAAAATGTAACATCTCTGCTAATAAAGAATTTGTTAGAATTCTAGTCCATTGATATGTATCCCTTCAATGTAGTAGAATACCCCATTAATACTACAAGTTTAGCTCTCTCAGAAAACTTATAATCGTTAGGCAATATTTAGGTATAACATAAGCAACCTAGTGCCCCTTATATATGAAAAGGAAAGTACCTTAGAGAATAACACTTCATATGGACTCTTACCATTGATAGAAGATAAAGGTAATCTATTCATCAGGTATATAACAACTTGAACAACTAAACCCCAATATCTGACAGAAATTTTTATTGAAACTTGATAGCCCTAGATATATTTAAGATTTTTCCATGACTTTTTCCACTACACCATTTTGTTGTAGTGTATAAGGACAACTTATTTGATAAAACACAACTAAGGTCTTGAACAAGTCATTACATTGAGTATTGAAAAACTCAGTACCATTATCAGTTGTTTTGATCCTCACATTAGTTCCAAATTGAACTTTAAATATCAACATACAGTCTTTAAGAGCAATATTGGTTTCGGACTTATGCTACAACAAGTGTATCCAAGTATATCTACTACAATCATCTACAATGGTAAGAAAGTTTAACATCTTATCAAAAGTAAGTGTTTTATATGGTCCCCACAAATCTATATGTACAACATCAAAGCACATATTTGACTTAGTTTCACTGATAGGAAATAACAATCTAGTCTATTTAGTTAAAGGACAAATATGACATTTATTTAATAGCTCAGAATCTTTGCTATGATTCAAAAAGTCTAGTGACTTCAAAACTTGTGTGGATATATGTGCAAGTCTTTTGTACCATAGGCTGCTATATTGTACCATCATCGCTGCTACTAGCTTTTCTTTACCTTCAGATGCATTCTTCATTCTACACTCACCTTTGATGATGTATAATCCTCCATTTTATTTACCAATTCCCTTTACTCTACAAATGTAAAGATCCTAAAATACGTATAAGTTAGGGTAAAAGGATACAAAACAAGACAACTTTCTAGTAACCTTGATAACTGACAGTAGATTCGACTTGAAATCAGGGACAAATAAGATATCCTTCATAGTTTTATACTGCTTATTCAGTATGAGATATATCAGTCTTGGCTCTATTTTGATTATTCACTTTTTCCACTCCTACTATTACTACTTTATTTCTTATGAAAAATAAATTATTATTTGCTGCAATATGATGAGTAGCGCCAAAATCTACTATCCACTCTTGTTGCTCAACATGAGAAAATAAATAGGTAGTTATACCTGACATGTTAGCATGTTTTACCTCTTGTTGATCATTGTTAGGAAGCTCCATAATATGTTTGTACGCTCTATCAGTGAAACCATGACCTTTGGCTAATATTGCATTATTGAATTCTTTGTGACCACTATGACTAATAGAAGTTGTTTGACCTGTATGTCCAATAGTAATTAGTCATTGAAACTATTAGATGAAACATAAGTACTGACTTGACCTGAATATTGACTTCCAGGATGCCTAGGGCCATTAAACCTTACAGAGTCTTGATTACCATATCCATTTGCAGGATTGTGAAACATAAATCCTTTTGAATTTCTATTATTGTATTTCACTTTCCTCTTAGTTTCAAATTAGTAGGATAGTCTACCAGCTTATAGCAATTCTCTTTTGTATGTTCAGTGTAATGAGAATAGTTACATTTCTTGCCTTTGTAATTCTGATTTCTATATCTCATCTCTGAGCCTCTGTTTACCTGCATTGCCATAGGATCTAATTTTTCACTTGTGATCAATACAGAAGAAAGTTTCTCCAACTTATCTTCTGCTATCATAGTGTATGCCTGATTGAGAGAGGGTGTAACTCCCTTCAATAAAACTTATCTTCTAACGTGATCATAAGAATCATTCAAGCCACCTAGGAACTATAACAACCTCATTTGAACAAGGTGATCTGCATAATTCTTAGACCTTGGACAATCACATGAAGGAGCAAGAATTACCGCAACATATTCATTTCATAAACTCTTCAGCTTAGTGAAGTAAGTAGCTATTGAATTAGTTCCTTGTGACAATGTGTTGGTTTCTCTATGTAATTGATATAACCTCATTCGATTTACTTTATCAAATCTTTCCTTTAGATCTTCTGACACTTCCTGAGCACTTGTTGTATATACAATCCCATTCAAAAACTCAGAACTCACTAAGCTCATTAACCATGACAACACTATGGCATTATAGGTTTTCCATTTCTCATGTAAATATGTTCTGTACATTTTGTTACTGCACGCACCAATTACAAAACCAAACTTATTTTTCCCCAATAATGCAATCCTCATTGTTCTACTCCACATACCATAATTTTCTGATCTAACAAGTTTGACTAGAATCATAGTAGCTCCAGACACATTTGATATGCCTATGAATAAAGGATCACTCGAATCAATCTTATGTGCCATTTCTACTTCTCTAGAGCAATTACAGAGGAAAATTAGATTTGAAATCAATCAAAAAAATTGAAATTGCATCCAAACAAAGACTAATTCTCTTATCACAATAGCGATCTAAAATGTATCCATCTAGAGCTATGATCGATGCTCCGATACTATATAAACATCCACCAACTATCGAGTGCAAAGCTTGGTTAATCAAGCTGCATTGAACAAAGGAGAAGGAGAAAGAAAAGAACTTGTTTATTAACAGTCATACCACCTGCATTGTTACAACCAACATCTATAGATAGATGCATGTACATCTTCTAAAAGCTTTTCACTTTAACTACATTACATACTCAGCTGTCAGCTCACCACATGACGAACAAACTAATTAACAAAATAACTAATTCACATGTACAGTAAACCAATGTAATAGTGTACAGTAAACCAATGTAACAGTGCAAACTGAAAATGATCACAACAGCTATGTCATGTGAACTTTCCAATACAAACTCATGTATTGAATTTGTCCCTCAATCATCACCAGCTTTAAATTTTGAATCCCAGAGTTTTCTTAATAAAAAGAATGTTTTCTTAATAAGAAGAATGACTACATGTAAAGAAAACCCTACCCATTTAAATAAAAAATCAGCTGGGCTTTCACTTTTTCAACTTGATGATATGTCAAAACCCCAATCAGTCAATGATATTCTTTATCGCCATGATTGTTACCCATTTTAAGATGAGTTGGACAAAGTGATACCATGTAGCTTTGGGAGATAGAATAATTATCTTAATCCCTAATATTACTCGTTTATGCAAATCATTAATATAATAGTAAAATACCTTAAAAAGAATAGCACAAAATCCTTTCATGATTAGAAGGAAACAAGTGAATGCTTTTTTTTTTTTTTGGCCTTTTTATTAAAATAATCTCAACACAATTCTTAAATTACTTTTTGTTTCTTTGTTTATTCATTTTATTCTGTGGGGTTGTAGGTTCCTGTGACGTCCAATATGTGCATTCAGACGAGAAAAAAAAAATATGGGGAAACATCCTTTCGACAAATCTTTTCTAGTTTAGTTGGAAAGGGAAGTTATAGTACTAATTATTTTGAATTCATTATTAATTAGGAGAATATGATCTTCACGCCACTTTACGTACATGTTCAAATAATGTTACAACTTACAAATATTTTTTTTATCATTCATTTTTTTTTCGAGTTTCCAGTGTCACAAATTTCAGATGCACAAAATGGATTAGGCAAACTATAGCTACTAATTTATATATTTAATTACTAAATTGTAACTGTACCCACTAATTAGTCAAATTTTAATTATGACTCCTCATTTATTATCTAAATGTTAGCTATTTTGGAAATTTTACAAAAAAAATAAAATATATAAACCCATCAATGGTACATTGACATAGGCACATCTTTATTTTACTATATTATACAACTGACTTGAAGCAGGCAGGACACCATTGTCCTGTCAGCTTAGTAAAGGATATTTATATCATTTTCCAATAATTTCAACCACCAAAAAATCCTATTCCAATGGACATTTGTGTCATTTCACAAAAATTTCAACCGCCACAAAAATTCATTTGACGACGACGATGACAACATAATGGCGGAGAAGAAGCGAAAGGGTAGATCTCAAACCTTATAAAAACCTCAAAGCACAGTTTTCTGCAAGCTTAACGAAAAGGTATTTTTGTCATTTCTCTAGGAATTTCAACCATCAAAAACCCCCATTCTAAAGGGCATTTTTTGTCATTTCAATGCAATTTCAACCACCGAAAAAATTTCATTTCGAAATTCAATGCTAGCAATAAATAATGGTTGTGGGTGGACGAGATGTTGCATTAGATAACGGGGGAGACAAACACACCATGATGTTGTTGCATGTGCTGGGTGCAAGAAAAAATATAAAAGGAAAGGAAAATAAGATATGGGTTAACCTATCAAATCCAAAAAGAAAAATTCAGTGATACCAACAACACAAGCATATATCTATAGCTACAAACAATACTCAAGCAAAAACAAGATATCCCAGATGAAAATATTGAAGGAAAACAAACCCCCAACAATTAAGATTGAAGAAAAACAACAATTTAGATAGTTCTACAAACAAAATTAAAGAAAAACCTCCGATGGAAAAAATTCACCTCTAATCCTTCAAGAGAGAAGAGATAGGAGAGAGAGATGAAAGGAATACAGGACGGTAAAATGGGATTAAAATTAAAAATAAAGATTTATTAAAACTTATTAAGGTAAAACTAGAGACATATATATTTTATACATTCTTCTTTCTAGTTCAAACCAGTCATCAATTAAATAAAAAAAATAAAAATTAAATAAATCTCAACAAGTTTATCTCTAATGACTCTTTATCTTTAATTTTTTGCTAAAATATAAATAATTTTTTATTTTACAATTTTTAGATACATAATTAGCATTTGAATACATAATTTTAAATTTAAGAATGTTACATTTAATTGCTTCATTTTTGCTTGGATACATAATTAGCATCCGAATATATAATTTGGAGTTGGGATACGTAATTTTGATTACTGAGATACATCAATTTCTTAAACTATTTGATCGAGATACATAATGCATATACTAGACCAAAGGAAGATATATAATTTAAATTATGTATCTAAAAATTTATGAATTTCTGAATGTGTCAGACTGTTTTTTTTTTTTTTAAAAAAAAACTTAAGTAGTTAATAAAAGGTGTAAGAATTTTATGTAATTTAGTAAAGATACGTTGTGGTGTTATGTAATTTATCATACAAAATATATACTCTCTTCGCTTAAAATAGTTGTAATATTTTGCTTCTTGAGTGTCAATTTGACTAATTTTAGATATGAATTAAATGAAATCGAATAGATTTTGTAAAATTAAAATTTAGATATTCAAATACCATGTGAAAAGAAAGAAAAAAAAGAAGGTTGTATAATGAAGAAAGATGAAGAAACGATGGACAATTTGGCTTTCAATATGAAAGACACCTAAATGACATGAATTAAAAATCCAAAATACCCTTATTATGATTTTTATTTACTGGTAAGCACATATGTCTACTCTAACGTTTATTATTGGGCATAACAAATATTATTTAAAAATAAAATAAAATTTTTACAAATCACAATAATTAACAATATAAAACTAGTAGATACATATAAGAAGTTTGATTGCCGATTCAAATGACAAATTCACATAAATTAGAAATTGTTGCAGAGGAGTCACATATATTATTTGAAAATTATATAGAATGTACTATAAATTATAATAATTAAAACATAAAATATCAAAAATATATATTAAAAATTTAATTTACTCTCAAAATTTTATCTGTATCACATAAAATGGTACAAAAAAATAACTTATATTGTGTTCGTGCTTGTACGGACTGTTGTGTCTAGTTAAACTATATAAACGGCAGTCAAATCGTAGTCTAAACTCTAAAAATGCATATTGCATAGGAACGATGGAATTAAAAGATGGAATTTGAATGACTTTAACACTGTCAGATTAGAAAGTGTTTGATTAATTATATGCATCTCCCATATATTTTATTTTTAGCTTTTACCCCTATTATCGTACAAAATTTGTAAATTTGTTGGTCTGACTATTTCGCTTGTATATTCTGTCACTTTTATATGTGTTGAGATATAGTAATTATTCTTAATCCCTGATATATCTCGTTTATGCAAAACATTAATATAATAGTCAAATACCTTAAAGAGAAAAACAAAAAATGATTTGATGATTAGAAGAAAACAAGTGAATATCTTTCTGTCTCTTTTCTAAAATAATCCCAACACAGTTCTTAAATTACTTTTTTTTTTGTTTGTTTATTCATTTCATTTCATTTCCTGAGGTTATAGGTTCTTGTGACATGCATTATATTGTGTCCATTCAGAGGAGAAAA
Source organism: Capsicum annuum (assembly GCF_002878395.1). Taxonomy (NCBI): domain Eukaryota; kingdom Viridiplantae; phylum Streptophyta; class Magnoliopsida; order Solanales; family Solanaceae; genus Capsicum; species Capsicum annuum. The sequence continues at coordinate 44,126,829 of NC_061112.1, read as the reverse complement.
AAGTTAGAAATGTGGGGGGAGACATCCTTTCGGCAAATCTTTACTAGTTTAGTTGGCAAAGGAAATTAAAGCAGTATTGATTATTTTGAATACAATATAAATTAGGAGAATATCATCACATCACTTTGAATTCATGCATGTTCAAACTATGTTAACTTACAACTTGGGTTCAGAACCTCGGTATGAAAAAAATTCTGTTTGTAGACTTTTTAGGTACCTAGGGAATAGTCTTTTTGACTTTTTTTAGTAGCTTTTGTTTTTTGCATTAATGTAAAGATGTAAAGTTGTTTCTTTCGTTCTATAAATAAAGAAAACCGAAGGCATTGCAAGGCAAGCCTTCATGCGTTGAAGCAAATACTCTCTAATGAATCTATTTCATATCCACACACCCCTACAACTGGTATCAGAGCCCAGTAATTCAAAAATACGGAAGTGAGATATATGTTAGAGTTATTAGAATTTACCTATAAATTATTAAATTAATTATGCGAAGATCATTTAAAAATAGAGAAGCTTTTAGAAAAATTAAAGAATCTTTAATTAGTAATTATTCAGAATATATAAGTCTAAATAAAATAAAAGAAAATCCACAAAGATTAGCCTACTTAATTACATTAATATCTAGTATTGAATCAAAATTAATAATCCATTTAAAATCTAGGAGAATGAAACACATACCACCTAATTATGATAAAATTAGATTTAGATATCCGCCAAGATATAATAAATATAATTTAAAATGAATAAAGTACAACAATACAAAGAATTAAAACAAATTATTTCTGAAAAACGTAAAGAATTAAAAATAAGAATAAAAAGACTATATTATAATATATTTGCCGGAGTTAGTAAAAACTCAATAGATACACAAAAAGATGAAATATCAAAATTAGAATCACAAATAGATAGTTTAGAATATATATATCAACATGAACTATTCACAATAAAATGAACAAAGAAGAATTTATAATAGATGAAAAAATATATGAAAACCGCGAAGGATCAAAAATAAAAATAGTATTTTCTAACCTAGGAAGAAGAAATAAGAAAATAGGTGAACATTTATATCTAATGTTAGAAAAAGAAGAATTAAAATTAGAAGATAAATTAACAGCAATGGTAAGGATAGAAAAAGAAAATGAAGAAATAGATAGGAAAAAGAAAATAGAAAAAATTAAAACAACAAACAAGAAACTAAAAATAGTAGGATTGCTGAATTAGAAAAAGAACTACAAATGTTAAAGGAACTGTATGAACAAAGACAAAAAGAAAAAGAAGAAAAGGATAGAGAACAAAAATTACTGAACGAGATAAATCAATTTAAGGAAAAATTGGAAATAAAAAACAAAGAATTAGAAATAAATAATATAGATGTTGAAGAGACAGAGACAGATAATTATGATTCCGAAGATAGTGAAACATATACAGAAATATTAACAAATACAAAAAATTTAGAAATCAATGAAAAACAAAAAGAAATTAATGAGGAAAACTTAGGAAGTACCCACACAGAAATAAATACTCTTGATAAAAAAGAAGATGAAAATATAATACCTAAAACAACAGAAATAAGAAAATCAAAACCTATGTATTATAAGAATAAGTTTAAAAAATATAATGAATACGACAAATGGACACCAAAATAAATAATTAATAAAAATTATAACTTTTTAGACCTAGACTGTGTAATAGATACAGAAAAAACAATATAATTATGGATAGAATATATGACAAAAAAATTATTAGATAATAATATAAATATAATAGATGCACCAGAATATATAGAAAAAACACTAATAGGATCAGTAAAACTATGGTTTTTAAATTTAACTGAAAATAGCAAAAAAGTATTAAGAACTAATAAACCTATAGAAGGAACATCATCGACAACAACTAAACTAACACCTATAGAATTATTAAAAAAATATGAAACAGCTATAAAAGATGAATTTGGTAGTAGGACAACAATAGAAGAAGAACAAGATGAAGAAAAAGATACAAATAGGAATTTAATGTTAAAATTAGCAATATGTAATATGTGTTATATTGATGAATATACTTGCGCATTTAAAGAATATTATTATAAAGGAGCATATAGTATAGAAGAAAGTAAAGAGATTAAAAAATTATATTTTAATAAATTACCCGAGCCATTTAGTTTAAAAATAATAAAAAGTTGGGAAGAAGCAAAAATAGTAGATACGTTAGGAGCAAGAATAAAATTTTTACAACAATGGTATAGAAACTTATGTGAAAAATATAGAGAAGAATTAAAAATGAAAAAAACATTAATAAGAAATTTAGCATGTTGCAAAAATAAAATAGCACCCCAATTTGGATGTGAAGAAAGATATTATAAGAAAAGAAAAAGACATAAGAAATATAAGAAATATAAAAAATCAAAATATAAATATAAGAAACCAAGAAAAAGATATTATGTAAAAAATTATAAATATAAAAGGCCATATAGAAAGAAGAAATCTATAAAAGAATGTACTTGTTATAATTGTGGAAATAGGACATTTAGCTAGAGATTGTAAATTACCTAAAAATCCAAAAAATAAAAAAATATCAGAAATAAAAATAGAAAATACAGAATATATGCAGATAGATTATATAGATTACGAATTAGAAAGTGAGGATAGTAAATATGAAATTTCAGAAAACGAAATGGATAATGAAATAGATAGTGAAATAGATGAATCAAATGACTGAAGAAAATATAAAAATAATAACAAAGGAAGATTATTTAAATGATGAAGGAACGGAACAAAAAATAATATTTGACAGTAATATATTTGATGAAATAAAAGGAAAAGAATTATATTTAAGTGTAGAAATAATATTTAAAATACCAACAATAAAAAATATTTTTACTAGGAAAAAGGATGAATATTATGTAGTATGCCAAAAAGAACATGTAATAGACTGCAGATATGCAAAAGGCAAAGCTAGTATACCACTAGTAACAAAAAGAATAATTAATAAAGAAATAAATGATATAAAAAGTAAAGGAGATCCAATAAAATATGTACACCTTGGAGGTACAGAGATACTAATAAAAACATGTTTTAGAGAAGGAATAGATACACCAATAGAATTATATTTAGCAGATGAGAGAATTATAAAACCTATAGAAAAAAGCATAATAACTGCCGTAAAAGGAAATCTAATATATCAAAAATTTAAATTTATAATAAGTGCAAATTATTTAGTAGCAGTAACAGATAGAAATATAGATAAATCACTCGTATTATATTGGAAAATATCAGGAATAGAATTAACCCCAGGAAGTAAAATATTTACAGCAAAATGCAAAAATTTATATGTATTAACAACAAAACATAAAATAACAGGAAAAAATAAGATTAACAAAATACAAATAGAAAGTCCATTTGAACAAATTGTAAAAACAATAGATTATAATGATTATAGCTATAGAGACATAGATACAGAAGAAAATTTAGAAATAGTAAATGATAGAATAAGTACAATGAAGAGAATAGCTAATGAAAAACCAGAATCATCAAGCTCATCAAAAAGAACAAGTTATGAGACAAATTCAATAAGTAATTTAAACCAATATTACATAACAGGAAAAATAAATGAAAAAGAATATCTAATACTTTTGAATACAGGACAAGAAGAAAATTAAATAGCAAAATATCTAGTAAAAAATGAAGAAATAAAGACTGATAATGACATGTGCCCAGATCTACCAAGAAGTTTAATAAATAGTAAAAATATAGCAGAAAAAGAAATAATAAATAGGAGTTAGAAAAATAAAAATAGAATTCGAAGTAAAGGAAGAAATGCAAAAAACAGATATAATATTAGGAATAAAATGGTTAGAACAAGTAAAACCATATAATATAGAACATACACAATTAACCTTAACATATAACAAAGAGAAGTTATTCTTAAGAAGAGCCTTAGCATGAAATGAAGATATATGTATTAATGAAGCTAGTAGTAGAAGGATATTACAGTAGATATTATACGCCCATGATAGATACAGGAGCAGAAGCTAATCTATGTAGATATAATTGCTTACCAGAAAGTAAATGGGATAAATTAAAAACACCAATAATAGTTAAAGGATTTAATAATGAAGGAAGCTTAATTACTTATAAAGCTAGGAATGTAAAAATACAAGTATGGGATAAGATATTAACAATAGAAGAAATTTATAATTATGAACTAACATCAAAAGATATACTCTTAGGAATGCCGTTCTTAGATAAATTATACCCACATATAATAACCAAAACGGACTGGTGGTTTACAATACCATGTAAACAGAAAGTAAGAGCAAAAAGAGTTAATAATAAAATAAGAAAGAAACTGATTGGATAAAAGAAAGTGAAAAAATTACACAAAAGTTAGAAAATATAAAAAATACTGAAGATACAATAGAACTAGTAGTATTTTCGATAAATAAAAAAGAAATAACTATATTTTCAATAAATAAAATAGAAATAATTAAGAAAAAATTAGAACAATTATATAGTGAAGATCTATTAAAAGGATGGGAAAAACATAAAACTACTATTAAAATTGAATTAATAGATAAAAATAGCATAATAACCCAAAAACCATTAGCATATAATTTTGACGATTTAAAAGAATTTAAAATGCATATAAATGAATTATTAGAGAAACAATATATACAAAAAAGTAATAGTAAACATAATAGTCCAGCATTTATAGTAAATAAACATAGTGAATAAAAAAGAGGAAAAAGTAGGATGGTTATTGACTATAGAAATTTAAATGCAAAAACTATAACATATAATTATTCAATACCAAATAAAATATTAAAAATAAGACAGATACAAGGATATAATTATTTTAGCAAATTCGATTGTAAAACAGGATTTTACCACCTAAAGCTAGAAGAAGAATCTAAAGAATTAACCGCATTTACGGTACCACAAAGATTTTATGAATGGAACGTATTACCATTCGGATATAAAAATGCACCAGGTAGATATCAACATTTTATGGATAGTTATTTTAAATAATTATCTAATTGTATAGTATACATAGATGATATATTATTATATACAAAAACCAAAGAAGAACATTTAAAATTATTAGAACAGTTTACAGATATAATAGAAAAATCGGGAATAAGTCTAAGCGAAAAGAAAGCTGAAATTATGAAAAATCAGATAGAATTTTTAGGAATACAAATAGATAAAAGTGGATTAAAAATGCAACAACAAATAGTACAAAAAATAATAAATTCGAAAGAAGAATTAGATACAAAGAAGAAATTACAATCATTTTTAGGATTAGTAAACCAAGTAAGTGAATATATTCCAAAATTAGCAGAAACTTTAAAGCCACTACAGAAAAAATTAAAAAAGGATGTAGAATATAACTATAATGAAGAAGATAAAAAACAAGTTCAAAAAATAAAATTACTTTGTAAAGAATTACCAAAATTACAATTTTCAGATGAAAATAGAAAATTTATATATATAGTAGAAGCAGATGCTAGTGAATATAGTTACGGAGGAGTACTTAAATATCGATATGAAGTAGAAAAAATAGAACACCATTGTAGATACTACTCAGGTACGTTCAATGAGATAGAAATAAAATGGGAAATAAATAGGAAAGAATTATGTTCATTATATAAATGTTTGTTAGCATTTGAGCCATATATTGTATATAATAAATTTATTGTACGAACAGATAATACACAGGTACGCTGGTGGTTAACAAAGAAAATACAAAATTCAGTTACAACAAAAGAGATTCGGAGACTAGTCTTGAATATATTAAATTTCACATTTACAATTGAAGTGATCAGTACTAACAAAAATGTTATTGTAGATTACATATCAAGACAAAGCTACACAGACTGAAATAATAGAAGAAGATACTCTAGAAAAAATACTTAACACCCTAACTACACTTTCGATGAAAGTGGACAGTATGGGTAATGAGATAGAAAAGCTAAAGACTAATGAAGATAAACTGAAGTCTATAGCTACAAATCAGCTAACTCAGCAGTGTGCAGAGCTATGTCGATCGAAAGACATAAAAGTTCCAGAGCTAGAAGGAGACGTTGGGACACTTCATAAAGCCCATAACATTTATCAATCTACTTCTGCAGGTACAAGCAAAGGAGTTAATCGACCAAGATACCAGAATACGAATATGAATAAAATATTTGAAAAACCATTTACACCAAAAATACAAAAATACCACTTGTTTATACCCCCACAAGTTACCACATACCGAGATAGCCTAAACCAAGACAAAAAAGTATACAACTACACCGCCCAAAAATACATAGAAAATATCTATAGAGTACAAACTTTTCTAAACCATAACCCTAGAGCTACAAACATCAAAGAACCAAACACCAACTATATAACCCAAAAATTACAAGGATATAACAAACTAATTGCACTATCCAAAACTAACCCAAGCCTAGTAAAAACTTGTTTTGACTATGGACTGTTAAACACCATATACACCCAAGACGGAGAAGAATTAACAGCTATGGAAGAATTACACAAGATATTCACCACCTACAAGAGGATAACGAAAGAAAATCTATTTTACATAAAGTGTTATACTGCACCGGCAGAGATACTATATGACGAAATAAAACCAGTCATACAAGTTGTAAAGATAGGACTAACTAGAGATATGATCATACTAGAAGATATTACTCAGCAACCGGAGATACCCAGAATTGAGATACCCGACTTCTACGCAAATAAATGACTTATTGGACTAGCTACGATTATCCAAGAACTAGCAAATAATTATACTAATGGAAACCCAATATGGAGCTATTATTCGAGAGATCATCAAATGATTTACTCTAATTCAAAAGAGCTACGACGAGTAGATATGGAAGATGTCAGACAATGGATAATGACATTACTTAACCCAGAAAAATAATCTACAGCAAGAGCAATTAAAAAAGAATTTATTTCAGACGGACTACTGACAAGATATTGTAAAATAATTGGACACAAATATCCAGATCACCAATGTTCAAGATGTAATGGAGAAGATAACATTATTCCAGAAGTACATCTAGAATAAAAATCAAGGAGACAAAATGCCAGCTGAAAAGATAAGATAAGAAGCAATAATGGAGATATAGCAGATACGACAAAATCAACGGATGACAAGAATTATATATTGTATAGATTCTTTACGAAAACGAATTGTAATTATTGTAAGTTACTATTCTTATGTAGACTTTTTAAAGGCTATGTAGACTTTTTAGGTACCTAGGGAATAGTCTTTTTGACTTTTTTTAATAGCTTTTGTTTTTTGCATTAATGTAAAGATGTAAAGTTGTTTCTTTCGTTCTATAAATAAAGAAAGCCGAAGGCATTGCAAGGCAAGCCTTCATGCGTTGAAGCAAATACTCTCTCCATTCCACAACAAATATTTTACTCAGTTAATTAAAAAACATACATGTTTCAATGCAAAAAGCTATGGAGGAACAAACTTCAGAAATATCAAAACTACCTGAACAGGTATATTTATTTATGATTATGAATAGTTAAATTCATAATTCCCAACAGTCATGATATGATAAAATAAATTCATATTAGTTACTTTATAGTAGAATTATTCGAGGAATAATATGTTAAGAAGTTTATTAGCAAAGAGGAAACGGAAAAAAATCCCTAAGAACTATGCCATCCTAAAGGTGAAACCAATGAGGCAAGAAGCCGTGGCGGGGAGTAACCAGAGTAGAGGCGCTGTTTAAGGGAAAAAGTATCCGGATTACCATGTTAATAGTGACCGAAGAACATGTTATTTACGAATAATCTAGTATATAGTAATCTAAGATGACCATATTTTGTTATGTACATGGTTGAAGGGAATATTTTGAAAAAAGCAATTTTATGAAAATGAACAATTATTTATCTGATGTGATGGTAGATAAATTTAAAATACTTATTTTGTATGCACTTAGAGATATAAAAGTAGTAGATATAAGAAAGATCATATTAGAGAAAACATTTGGTAAATATTACATGACTAGAGTAAATTATATACCATACCTACCTAACTACTCTTACAAATACTTACCATGATAAATTACATAGAATTTTTAGAAAAAGATATGAGAAACATACAGTTACTAGAAAAACAGATAAAAATAAATATAGACAAATACATGAAAAATAAAGATATAAATATATAGAATTTCTTAATATGCAAAAATTACTAAGACTAAAACAAACAACTACAAAATATTATAATAAAACCAATTTTAAAAGATAGATCACCTAGATTATCTTAATGTTTTTATCTTATATATACTTAAAGATATAGAAATAATAGATATTAAGAAAGCAATATTAGAAGAAGTAATAGACTATGAAATTGAAACCATAAATTGGCTAGAACAGTTATACAAGAAAGTTTACCCAGAAGAATATTATACAGATTAAGAGATGTTAGAATATATTAGAAAAACTAGAGAAAATCAAGATAATCTAAATAATGAAATTAATTATAGAAACCGAATTAGAAAAATAATGGAGAATCTAAAAGAAAAATTAAGAAACCTTAGAAAATTTAGAAAAAAGTACATGTGATAGTTTATATAATTTAAAAAACTCGCTACGAGAATAACAACACAAGATAATAAATAACATTGAAAATCTAGAATTAGATATACATTACAGTACAGTTAGGATAAATTATTATACAGAAATATGTAACTCTGTAATTACTACAGGATAAAATAATAAACCAAACAAATTAACTCATTAATTTCTTTTTGTTTTTCATTGATTTCTAAATTTTTTGTATTTGCTAATATTTCTGTATATGTTTCACTATCTTCGGAATCATAATTATCTGTCTCTGTCTCTTCAACATCTATATTATTTATTTCTAATTCTTTGTTTTTTATTTCCAATTTTTCCTTAAATTGATTTATCTCGTTCAGTAATTTTTTCAAAATGGACCCTATAATGCGTGATTTCGATACATTTGAGCTTTAAAACGGATATAGAATACTGAATCGAAAAAATAAGAAAGTAATTTTACAACTTACAGTTAGAAAATGTGTTCAATAAACACAAAATGTATGAAGAAGAACACAAAAAAGAAGCTTAATAATTTGAACAACAAAGCCAGAGTTAAAGAGTTGAGACACGCATGAAACACTTCCAAAAAATTATATTTCTTTCCTCTCCTATGCGAGATTGCTATGAAATTTTATGCAGATAGTTTTAATGGATATGAAAAGTATATTGAATTCTGCACAAAGCAAATAGTGAAGGGATTCATATAGAAAGCAAGAAATCAAGAACTTGACCTTTTTGGAAAAAAATATTTTTTTGGAGAATGTTATAAGGAAAAGTACTCTATAAAAAGTTTCTCTATAAACATTTTCATAAAAAGATCGTTGAAATCAAAAGAGGTGGAATTTAAATAGAAGTAAGGTAATTAAAGAAAGAAAGGTCACAATCTTTCACTTAAAGACACCTCTTCATAAAGACACCGTTTATAAAAATACTTATAGTTAATGTTTGTTTTAAACAAAATCCAGTAATCTCCCATTTCTTTAAATATAAATTATGACACAAAGATCAAGTCATGTTTACACATAGAGTGATCTATCTATCGATTTGAACTGTACCTTGGTGCAACGTGACAAGACTAAATCGAAATTTCACAAAGCATAATAGCTTTGAATGTGTTATTCCTTGAGATAACGTCGGTGATACTACACACATAAATATTTCATTTCTTCTTTCCACTCAACATGCTTAGCACTTTTATTGTCATTTAATATTCAAAATTCATGAACATTTATCAGAGCAGCTCCAACGCCCAATCGAAGCGAAATACTTCTATGTTCATATATGTAAAATCTTTTCAGTGTCTTTGTCATTTTGAGACACTTGTTCCTTGAACAGAACCTCATTAAGAGTATTAGAACTCAATCCTCCAATCTATGACAACCAGTATAAGTATATCTCTTACTTCACACCGAAACATCCATGTATCAATAACTTATTGTAACCCTTTGAGCCCATAACTATTCATTTCACAATGTTGTGTAGAGTTGCCATTATTGGTGGCGTAGTTATGAAATTTTAACATAATCAAATTTGAAGTTGTATTTATCAACTTTCTTTTAAGTGGTTATGTAAATAGATTAGTCAAATTGTTTTGACTCTCCACCAATGTGACAAAATTTATTTCATCTTGTAGAATCTTATCAAACACAAAGTTTGCAGGATCATTGAGTTTTTTTTACTAGTCTAATAGTATAATAATATGTATAAAACACGAATCACACCAAAAGTTAATAGTCTATGAATCGTACGTTGTTACAAAATTGTTCCAACACTTTTCGGAGAAGAAATCTTCAAAGAATCTTCTATAGGAACTTGAAAATTAGATAAGGAAGAAGAATATTTATCTATTATTTTTCTTCCTTGTAGTGAATCAAATAATGTGTTGGTTTCTCCTGTGAAAACCCTTTTATAATTCTGAAGGGACACATCTCTTTCTTTTTTCTTTACTGAAGAGATACAACTCTTCAGCTTTGTATTCCAACAAACATGACTTTTCTCTCATTTATTTATTAATATAGATAAATAATAATATATTATTTATCTCTTAATATTAATTTGGATTGACCCGCATGGGTGACCCAATTCTATTTTCTTCAATCCACTCAAACATAGTGGGTCAACTCTCATTCCTATTCTAAAACATTCATAATTAACGACTAAACCGTGTGTCCAGTGCATACTTTGCGAGTTTCATTGCTATACATCTGTTAGGAATCTACAGCATCTTGATTAATGAAACTTAGATTAGATTATGGTATGCAGTACCCTTGATCATATGTCACACTCATATTTCTCATCATCTCATTTTCTTAATTTTGAGTTCATTATTATGTACTTATCTCACAGACAAACATATAGTACGTCAATAAACACAATTAATGTGATAATATCCAATGATCTTCCTCACCTCAACAATCTCTTAATCTCAATGTGGTAAGATTTTCTAGAAATGTCCCGCTAGTTTGAATCAAACATGATCTTTTGGCAACGTACTAAGATAGTAAACACCAAATTGAATATCAAGAAACTGGTCAATTTCATGAGTGTACAACGTGAAAAATTACTTATAATTTTTAGGTTTTCACATGATACCAAGTAGAGATGGGTTACTTTATACATACATGGTATAAAACATGTATCACAATATTTACTTATATCCCATGGAGCATATGTCTTTAATAAAGTAAATATTGTACAGATGATAGTTTACACTGCTCATGTCAAACTTTGAGTTTACAATTTTGCTCAATCATTTTATTCTTTAGAACTCACATCTGGCATTAGAAATAAAGTAACTTATATTTTTATCACATATGATTAAACACAATCTAACAAACGACATTCTAAGTATAAACTTTTAGCTCATTTTTATCATCACTTCTGACAATAATAAATTAATAACTGTCTCATCCCTACTATTTTTCACTTAGACATTAAAGGCTATTGCCTATGTAAACAGGCCAATCTTTATATTTTTTTGACATACTTTTTATCCTAAAAAATTTATGTACACTAGATAAACAAAAATGATATATGTATATGAACTGACAAGATGAAATATTAGGCATTAATCAACAATAACCTAAATAATGTGAATTTACATGAACATGATTGGGAAAAATACGAAAAAAATACATCAACATATATGTAAACCCAATGACTTTACATATCTTTCATAAACATCACATGTTATGGGTATTATTAAGTGATCTGCTATTATTTGATGCATGGATATGTATTTTATTTTCATTTCCTTGTGTATAATCATATCTCTCACAAAATTATACTTTATGTATATATATTTTTTTCCATGGTATTTTGGATCCTTTATGTAAGCTATTGCAACCTGGCTATCACAATTGATTGTGACACATTCAACAACATTATTATATATACTCAACTGGATCAAAAAATGCATAAGACAAACAGTTTCTTGCACAGGAGATGAAAGCACTACAAATTCACCTTTCATCGTAGATAAAGATATGCATGACTGCTTTTTGCTACTCCATAATATGACACCATTATTAAGCAAGAATATATATTTAGAGGTGGACATTCTGTCATTTAAATATCCTCCCCAATCATCATCAGTGTAGCCTTTGAGTTATAGATTATTTCCTTGATAACATAAAGAATAGTTGATTGTGCCTTTGTGATACATCCATATTTTTTTAAACTTTTTTTCAATATTGTGGTCTTAGGTCGGATTGATATATATTAACTAACTGAATGGCATAACAAATATTAGGTCTAGTTTACATCATAACTTACATTAGACTTCTGACTGCATTGAAATAAGGAACCTTCCTCATTTGTTCCTTTTCTTGTAGAGTTTGAGGGAGCATCATTTGGTTTAAATCTTCACTTTTAGAAACTGGAGTGTTTATGTGTTTGCAATCTTGCATGTTAAAGAATTCAAGAACTTTCTTAATACAAGGTTCTTGTGAAAGAGACAACAATCTGTTAGAACGATCTATTGAAATCTTAACTCCAAGAATATAATACTCTTCACCCATATCTTTTATCTCAAAAGTAAATGATAACCACTTTTTTATTTCTTTTACATATTTGATATCACTTGTAGCTATAAGTATGTCGTCGACATACAATGATAAAATTATGATCTTATCTTTCGGTATTTTGATGCATACACAATAATATTCATGAATAATTGTAACGTCCCGAGTTTGTACCCTGGGCGCTACGCGGTGCTCATAATCCCGAAGGACCACAAGCTAACCCATGATTGGTACCTACTGTAACAACTGAATAATAAAACTATAATTATACGAAAATAGGAAAAAACTTGCCATAAGGTTCAACACTATAAATAATACTGGATATGGTATCATAATAACAAAACTGAACATCAATACTGAATAACTGTCTGAAAATACTCTAGTCTGGAAAGCCTTTAAACTATATAAACTGTGGAAGTTGATGGGACAAGTCCCCAACTAACTTCGACTACTGAAAATAATACTAAAAATAACCATGTCCTAGAACTATAAGGACTCACCACTATGCTGACTACTGAAAATCTGAAATGCTAAGGGTGCTCTGGAGCCTGTGCGTCTGAACCTAAGATATAAAACATCATAGCACAAAAGAAAAGCATACGTCAGTACTTTAAATGTACTGGTATGCTCAGTGAGGTAGGCTAAAATGCATGGGTTCATATGCATAAACAATAATAACTAAATAACATGAGTATGACTGAATAAGAATACATGCATGAATACATATACTATAACTGAGATCGTGATAATATTGAATATTGAATCTGAATACTGACTTTACTGATGCTGTATTTCAAATAACTAAATAACTATTTATGACAGTCATAAGTTTGTGGAACTATACTAAGTTCCGTACTGAGCTGAGTGACTATACCTGATAGTTCGGAATCTGTAGAACTGAACTGAGTTCTATTCTAAGACTGAGACTGTGGGAGGTAATCTTCTAACTAACATTCCTCTCTCTAAACTTATTGGGGTCCAACCTGTAACCCCAGTTGAAAGGGTGTAAATATCGTGCCACTGGTAGAGATAAGCTGTAAGTTAACCCTCTCTGATAAAAATATCTTTCGTCAATCCATCGCAGGTAGGAAAACTCAAATAAGATGTATCAACCCTCATAGTATCTGGCATAAAGATATCTTAACCTACACTGGCTACATAGTTTTGTAACATAGAGATTTCTACTAAGGGTTAAACCCTTTGTTGATAAGAATTCCCCCATCCCTGGATTCGCTCGGTGATGAATCCTACTCCCAATAGAATGGACACTAAAATAATTTTTAGTATGTACTAGACTAGACTGAATTATTACTGATATGACTGTTTGACTGAACTGAACTGAGTTTACTGAGTTCGATGGACTGATGAAATACTACTGGATTCTGTTAACTGATTAAGTCTACTGAGGTCTGATCTGAGTACTCTAACTAAATTATGAACACTACAGAGATTTCCTGGGTTTCTGTAACTTGTTGAGTTCTCTTGATCGAGTCACTACTGAGATTACTTCATAACTGACACTGGCTCTAAGTAAACAACTAAATTATCGGGTATTAAATACCCCCAGGACTCGATAGCATAAAAATAAAGCATCACATGATATTCCTTAGCATAAGCATGCACATTGAATTCATATTGCATCTATAGAGATATCTTATTAAACTGTTGCATGGTATAACTTGCAAATAAGCTAGCATGACATGATTTCTTTCCCTTATTAGTTCACATCAACAATTCACCAACCACTTAGTGAGCAGACATATTCACATAACACTAAACAAAAAGTAGACACCATAATTCAAATCCTTATTGATAATTTCAAGGGTTTTACATGGATCCTTATGATATTACATACATATCAATTAACCTCACATGAAATGTATCATAAAAACATGTATTAGAATCCCAATTAATCATTGTAAACATGAATATAAACAAAACAAACATGGAATTTATAAAATCCATAAACTTGAAGCTTAAAATTAATTCCTTGGACTCCAAGGGTGGAAGGGACCCTTAGATGAACACTTCTCATACCTTAGTTGATGAATTTCTGAAAGTTAATGGTGAGTTCTTGAGTTCTTGATTTGAAATTTGAATACCTAGGGTTCTGGTTCTTGAGAAATTTGTGAAAGAATGAATATAATTGCTCTCCAAAGGGTTTAATTTCATTTTTTGGGCGCTGAAGGGCATAGGAAAAAGACCTAATTAATCCCGAGGACGCGGATTTTTAATGCCTGTAAAATGTGTTACCAACGCGCCGGGCCATTGGTATTGATGCGATAGCCAACGTGTCGTATCGAGTCTGCGTTGGTCCACTGGAATTTGCACTGAAGTTGGGGAAAAACTATTTTATTGATGCATTTGTCGACGCGACGCGTCAAGATCGTGTTGATCCACTATTTTGGGCACTCAAATGTGGTCTAAACAAGGTCTGAAAAATCTGAAACTTGTCTGGAAACCTCAACTGACATTTCTGATCATGAATTTACTCAAATATCAACATTTAAGGAACATAAAGGTCTCAAAATAAGATTTCCAAATTTTGAAGGCTAAAAGGGCACTAAGTCTGAATACTTAGCTAATATATTCTACGTCTGGGATCCCTTAACAAGCTTAAAGTACTGAATTAAGCTAGAAATTTTATGGGGTCTTACAGTATCTCCCCCTTGGGAACATTCATCCTTGAATAAGACTGACTAAGTTGAGAATATTGGTAGACTGAACTTAGACACTAGACATGCACAACTAGAACATTATTTCATAACTGAGATTACTAATATACTGGATTTCATACTAAACATACATATCTAATGCATGAGCAAATGACTGAGTTGATTTATGAATGCATGACTGGGATTACTGATAAGCTGAGTTTCTCATACTGAACATGCATAGCTAATGCACAAATACATAACTGAACTGCCTCATGAACATATGACTGAATATGCAAAGGTAACTGATACCAAGTTTATAATAGAAAATCTTAGCATGAAACTGAATAAGATTAAGGAAAAACTATTACTTAAATTGAAATATACTGATAAAGCGAAGATCATTTTTTGAGTACGAATGAATGGGAATATAACAACATGACTGAGACTGGAACTGACACATGAATCGAGTATCTTGAATTAAACTGAGGCCCTTTGAATACATGGCTTACGACTGAGGTTGGAACTTGAGGGTCAACTTATGAGTACCCACTACTCCAAACTGGATTAATTATATGAAGAGAACTAGGAGGTTTAGGACATAAAAGCTTGGGGTTATAGTGTATCTCCATCTTTGGACATTATGTCCCCCGAAGAATAGTGACTTAGTTGCGATATTGAGAAAAATTGGGGCGATGCACAAGGAACCCACAAACTGAATCATGAATGATTATTTATGGCCTAAAACTGAGACATGATACATGAATTGAGTTAAACACAAAACTACCTGGTTGGTCCATCTTACAAAAGTTACATTTATGAGAATTTGGATAGTGCGACTAGATAGAAAGATGGAAAACCACACCATATGAATTTATTCGTCTAACTGCTAAACTGAATTGCTGATTTTGCAGACTAACTTATGCTGAAAACTTATTCTCAACTAGATATTTTCTATGATACTCTTTTTATTGAGAGTTCAACAAATTTAGGAAGCAAGGAAAGCTTGGCATTGTCTGAATAAGACATCACAACCTAGCTAGAATTTTGTAATATAAGGCGAGGCCTACGAATCATCATCTAAGATATAGTGACTAATACTTATGCACTGCAACTATAAATTTTCAAGCTTATACATATACCTTGAATGCTCTCTCAACTATACTCTGTACCTTAGTACAACACTTCACTTAGGACTACTGAAAAATATTTGCATGGGCGCTGCGCACGAATGGATAAGCATACTAACTTATTTGATTAACTGAATGACTGATAGCTGAATACTGGGTCTACAAGACTGAACTGTAGTTAGTTTGAATAACTGGAATAAAACTGTAGAGTATTATGCATATGAGGAAGGGACTGACTGAGTAACATGAGATAACTGAGCATGAATTCGTGAAAGATGTATTATTTAAGAATGCAAGACCAAGCGTATAACATGGTTATAAAATAGTTTGTAAATTGAGATACTGAAATACTAATAACTAAATAACTAATAACTATACACTATGGTCGAGAAAACCTAAAACTGAACTAAATTTCTGATTTGATTACTAGAATGAGACTGACACAATAACTATGACTGTAACTGAGACTATACTTCAGACGATAACTGGGACTGAACACACTGTAAGGAATGAGTACAAAAGTCATGAGCTGTATGACCTGCGTTTGGAGTTTTTATGTTCCTGGAACGTGATTCATACGACTGAGTAAACTGGAACTCTTCAGACTAAGAACTAGAAAAGCACACAATTCTAAGAAAGGTGTGTGAATATATGTTATGTTCATGGAGCTGAGACGTAAAGCATACGTAGGTATCGTGATGACTAAAGTACAAATATTTGAACTGAGGTAAAGACGGGTTGGGCATCATTCCCACCCATTACTTTTCTACCCATACTAATATTACTATAGAAATCTAAAAGCCTGACTTCCTAAGATATAATAACTGAAAAGTTCTTGTATACCCGCCGAGCAATGATAGATTGACCCACTGGGTGGAGGCTAAAAAGGGATCTACTAAAATTTTGAGACTGACTTTGAAATCAACTGCTATATATGGAATAACAAAGGACAAAGAAGCTCCTAGATCTACCAAAGTGTAAACATGCAAATGGAAAACTTGTAACATACCAGTGACCATATCGAGAGAACTTTTCTGATCCTATCGGGACTAAAGAGAATAGAGTTTATTTGGGCGTTGCCCACTGGTGGCACCAAAAGAGGCACCCTGTTGGTTCGAGCGACCGAACTGAGCTGAAGGATGACTGTGCTGACTTCGTAGACTAGCCTTAGAATAGTCTTAGACTCTGTGACCAGACTCACAACATCCAAAACACACATCACTGTCAGCTCTACACATACCCTTATGATTCTTACCATATTTTTTGCAAAGCGGATTAGTACAAACAGTGCTTGTACTACTCTGGGTTTTGGAGCCTAGCGCCCCATCATGACTATCATTACTGAACCTTGGTATTGGTGTACTAGGTAAAGATGGAACAGGGGCTGAAAACTTTTGACTAAATCGAGAATGGTTACCACCCTTTGACCTTGGCTGGGAAAAACTAAAGCTACCTATTCTGGCTCTTTTATTTTCTCTCTCTTTCTTTTTAAGTTTCTATTTCTCAATTTGTTGAGTATGGAACATAAGTCTATATATGTCCATGTCCCTAATCAACATTGTAGTCCTGCACTCCTTAACCACTCTACTCAATACCCCAGACACAAACTTGCTCATTCTGGATCTATTGTCTGCTAATACATGGAGACCATACCTGGCTAACTGAGTAAACTTGAGGGAATACTCTTTCACACTCATACGGCCTTGACTGAGATTGATGAACTCTAACACCTTGGCTTGTTTCAGCTCTAACGGGAAGAACCTATCTAAGAAGGCCATAGAAAACTCTTCCCATTCTATGAGCTCTACATCTGTACCCCTGTCTACCTTCCACTGCTTAAACCACATATGGGCTACACCTTCTAGCTGATAGGCGGCTAACTCAGTACTCTTACTGGAAGTCACTCCCATGATATCTTTAACTTTTTGAACCTGATCGAGGAACTCCTGTGGATTCTCTTAAGACTTAGAACCTGAGAATAAGGGAGAATTTATTCGGGTGAAGTCCCAAATCCTTGCTACAACAGTATTAGCCACTTGGTTGACCAAAACAACAGCTGGCCGTTCATTCTGAGTTGCAGATGAATTGGCTAGAGAAGTTAATGCAGCCCTAAATTCTTGATGAGAGACTTACTCATCCAAGGGATCTGCCTGAATGGGCTGAGGTGCTGACTGATTTTTGGTTCTTTTTTTATTTGTCCAATTGGGAGGCATGTTCTGTAAGTAAAAGGAAGAAACAGATTAGACTGAGAGTCTTACTAGAGCTCATGCTCACTCACATGATATGAATAATGAAAAAAAGGAAACTTTTCCTAAAACATCTCGTAGCCTCTCGTCCATAAGTGTGGAGCGCAACACACCCATGCACAAGACTCTACTAAATATGGCTTTCAGATTTCCTAGGACTCTGTTGAACATTAGGCTCTAATACCATGTTTGTAACGTCCCGAGTCTGTACCCCAGATGCTATAAGGTGCTCATAATCTCAAAGGACTACCAGCTAACCCATGACTGGTACCTGTTGTAACAACTAAATAATATTATTATAATTATGCAAAAATAGATGGAAACTTTCCATAAGATTCAATACTGTAAACATAACTGGATATGGTATCACAATACCAAAATTGAACATCAATACTTAAATTGAACAACTGTCTGAAAATACTCTAGTCTGGAAAGCCTCTAAACTATCTGAACTGTGGAGTTGATAGGACCAGGCAACAACTAACTCCAACTACTGAAAATAATACTGAAATACTGAAAACAGCTATGTCCTCAAACTATGAGGACTCACTACTACGCTGACTGCTAAAAATCTGAACTGGTAAGGGTGCTCTGAAGCCCATTTATCTGAACCTATGATATAAGACATCATAATGCAAAACAAAAGCATACGTCAATACTTTGAATTTACTAGTATGCTCAGTGAGGTAGGCTGAAATACATGGGTTCATATGCATGAACAATAATAACTGAATAGCATGAGTATGACTGAATAAAGATACATGCATGAATACATATACTATAAATGAGATCGTGATAATACTGAATACTAAATCTAAATACTGAGTTTACTGATGCTATATTTCTGATAATTGAATGACTATATCTAACAGTCCTGAGTTTGTAGAACTATACTGAGTTCCGAATAGAGCTGAGTGACTATAACTGATAGTCCTAAATTTATAGAACTAAACTGAGTTCTATTTTGAGACTGAGACTATGGAAGGTAATCATCTAACTGACATGCCCCTCTCTGAATTGATTGGGGTCCAACTTATAACCCCAATTGGAAGGGTATCAATACCATGCCATAGGTAGAGACAAGCTATGAGTTAACCCTCTCTGACAGGAAGCTCTTTCGTCAATCCATCACGTGTAGGAAAACTCAAACGAGATGTATCAACCCTCATACTATCTGGCAGAAAGATATCTCAACCTACGGTGGCTATGTAGTTCTATAACGCAAGAATTGCTACTAAGGGTCAAACCCTCTGTTGATAGGAATGCCCTCATCCCTTGGTTCGCTTGGTGCTGAATCCTACTCCCAATTGAATGGACAGTGAACTAATTTCTAGTCTGTATTAGACTAGACTGAATTATTACTGATATTACTATTTGACTGAACTGAACTGAGTTTATTGAGTTCTGTGGACTGATAGAATATACTATATTTTATTAGCTGACTGAGTCTACTGAGGTCTGATCTGAGTATTGTGATAGAATTACGAACACTACTTAGATTTCTTGGGTTTCTATAACTGGAAGAGTTCTACTGATCGAGTCACTACTGAGATTACTTCGTAACTGACACTAGCTATAAGTAAACAGCTAAATTGTCGGGTATTAAATACCTCCAGGACTCGATAGTATTAAAATAAAGAATCATATGATCTTGCTTAGCATAAGCATGCACATTGAATTCATAATGCATCTATAGAGACATCTTATTAAACTGTTGCATGGTATAACTTGCAAATAAGATAGCATGACATAATTTCTTTCCCTTATTACTTCACATGAATAATTCATCAAGCACTTAGTAAGAAGACATATGCACAT
Source organism: Capsicum annuum (assembly GCF_002878395.1). Lineage (NCBI taxonomy): Eukaryota > Viridiplantae > Streptophyta > Magnoliopsida > Solanales > Solanaceae > Capsicum > Capsicum annuum. Next base: position 44,106,371 of record NC_061112.1, on the reverse strand, counting down.
AACACTAAACAACACGTAGACATCATAATTCAAATCTCCATTGACAATTTTAAGGGTTTTACATGGATCCTCATGATATTACATACATATCAATTAACCTCACATGAAACATATCATAAAACATGGATTAGAATCCCAATTAATCATTGTAAACGTGAACATAAACAATACCAACATGGAATTCATAAAATCCATAAACTTAAAGTTTAAAAATAGTTTCTTTGACTCTAAGGGTGTAAGGGACCCTTGGATTAACACTTCACATACCTTAGTTGATGAATTTTGAAAGTTAATGGTGAGTTCTTGATTCAAAATTTGATGACCTAGGATTCTTGTTCTTGAAAAATTTGTGAAAAAATGAATATAATTGCTCTCCAAAGGGTTCAATTTTGTCTTTTAGGGGCTGAAGGGCGTGGAAAAAAGACCTAATTAACCCTGAGGATGCAACCTTTTAATGCCTGTAAACTGTCTTACCGATGCGCAGGCTGATGTGCTGCATCATTAGCATCGACGCGATAGCCAACGCACCGCGTCAGGTCTGCATCAGTTCACTAGAATATGCACTGAAGCTGGAGAAAAACTATCTTATCGATGCGATGGTCGACACGACGCATCAAGATCGCTTCAACCCACTGTTTTGGGGACTCAAACATGGTCTAAATGAGGTCCGAAAAAATCTAAAACTTGATCGAAAACCTTTACTGACATTCCTGGTCATGAATTAACTCAAATATCAACATTTAAGGGACGTAAAGGTCTCGAAATAAGATTGCCAACTTTCATAGGCTAAAATGGCACTAAGTCTGAATACTTAGCTAATATATTCCAAGTCTGGGACCCCTTAACATGCTTAAAGGACTGAATTAAGCTAGAAATTTTGTGGGGTCTTACAATAATAAAAAAATCATACGATATTATTGTATTATGAAAACATAAGTACCATCTCCCAAAAGATTTTTTAAGGCCATAAATCAACATTTGAAGTCGACATACTTTATTTTGCTTGTCATTTCTCATGAAACCTACAGGTGCTCCATACAGATTTCTTCTACTTGTTGTCTATTGAGAAATGCACTTTTTACATCCATTTAATACAATTCAAGATCCAACATAGCCATTATAGACAAAATTAATCTTATTGGAGTAAAGCGTACAACAGGTGAAAATTCTTCTTCATAATCAATTCATTCCTGTTGTGTGTACCCGTTAGCTAGTAGGCAGGCTTTAAATCTTTTAACACTACCATCTGTCTTATTCTTGATTTTGAGAATCTACTTATTTCTAATAGCTTTTTGGACTACAGGTAGATCAATCAATTCCCATACTTGGTTAGCTTTCGTTGACTCCATCTTCTCTATCATTGCTTTTAACCATTTTTCTTTAGTGGGGATTAAAAGAGACTCATTTATATTTCTTGGAACTTCATCACCTGGAGTAACTATAAATGCTTCCCCTTCGATCTCAAATCTACGACGGAGAATTTGTGGATGATTTGTTCGTCGAGGTCGAGATTGACAAATTGATTTATCAATTGATAAGTTACTCCCACTCTGACTAACATTATCACTAGGACTAAAGAAATAGAAACTAATCCATTATCATCAACCTGACTCCTACTCAAATTCAATGAAGTGTTAATAGCGGAAGCGGTTTGGTCCTTAGTTTCATACAGAGTTAAGTCTTAACCTATCTCTCCCTACTTAGACAAATCATTATCTATGAATGTAACATCACGTGACTAAATTTCAATTACAGTATCACTAGCTTGTTCACCTATGAACTCTTAACCCTTAGATTGTTTAGAGTATCTTATAAAGATTCATTTCTTTTCCCTTGGACCTAATTTTCTATTCTAGGAAGAGAGGTTATGAATAAAAGCAGCATAATCCCAAAGTTTTAAAATGCTCAAATCAGACTATCATTTTGTCTATAACTCATATGGTATAGCTATAATTAATTTTGAAGGGACACAATTAAGTAGAAATGCAGCAGTGAGAAACGCATCATCCCAATAGGTGATAGGCAATTTTAATTATGCCATCATTGGCTTAGCCATTTCTAACAAAGTTCTATTTTATCGTTCTATAATCCTATTTTATTTTTGAGTATAAAGAGTAGTTAATCGTCTTTGAATTCATTTTTAATCACACAATTGTTTGAACTCATCAGACAAATACTCTCTACCTCAATCGCTTTTTAGAGCGGTAACTTTTTTACCCAATTGATTCTCAACTAATTTCATAAACTTAATGAAGCAACTGAAAGTTTCAGATTTGTGAGAAATCAAATATACATAACCAAATCAAGTAAAATAATCTATCAAAGTGATTAAGTAAATAGCATCATGTCTTTCCCTTACATTCAATAGACCATAGATGTAGGAATGAATTAATTTCAATTGAGTATTTGCTTTTGTTTCTTTCCCAAATGGTTTTCTTGTAGTTCTTTCGGCAAGGCACGCTTCACAAGTAGACAATTCTACTTTAGTTATTGTTCCAATCACACCTTTTTTAGCTAAGTGATTCATTCTTTGTTGACCAATATATCCAAGCCTAGTATGCCATAAATTTATATCATTATCATAATTAGAAGTTGACGTAAATAATAAAAAACTAATATTATTATTATTGGGATTTTGAACAACATCAAATACAAAAATTAATCATAAAATTAAGCAGTGCCATATTTTATCTTGGCCAAATACAAATCCACACCATGCTCATGAAAGAAAAAAATTAAATCCTAGCTTAATCAACTTTCTAACAGAGACTAAATTTCTATGTATTGTTGGGGTAAATAGTACATTATGTAGATAGAGTTCGGCCACCACACATTTCTAGGTTGTAGGTACCAATTCCTTTGACCTACTCTTTTGATTTATTTCCTACATACACCCATTTGGATTCTTGTAAAATTCATCAAAAATCTATGACAGCATCTCTATCCGTTGCTATGTGCTCAGCGACTATTAAGTCTACAATCCATATAGGAAAGGATTTAGTTAAAAAACCATTACAAGAAACATTTACATCATTATGTAAATTATTAATAGGGTCGCGAACCTTTTTAGGCTCTGGTCAATCACCAACAAAGTGTCCATTGTTCTCATAGTTGTAGCACTTGAGCTTAGCCATATTTACCATTTTCTTTTTCTTTAGAGCAGAAATATTTTTCTCTCCTTGTTGATTATTCTTAGGCTTCTTTGAGACATTTCCTTTACTACTCTATTGGAAAGATTTACCATAGTTGCATTTGTTACCATATTTATTTTTAGGATCCAAACTAGTCATATACGCATTTATAGCAGCATTGTCTACTCCAAGGCGCTCTTCCTTGAGTTTCAAATGATGCTTAGCATCTTCTATAGTTTTGATGATTACATTGTGGGTTAAATGCATTTTCATATTTTTCTAACTTTGGGTTAGAAAGCGTATCACAACTTGGAGTTGTTGCTCTTCGGTCAACACATGAGCAACATCTTTTAGTTCATTCACCATGTTTGACATATGACGAATATGCGTTTGCATAGTATGACCATGGGGTTTCTTATAAGTATCAAACTTAATAGTAAGAGTCCTTAACTTAGCAATTGAAGTATGACCAAACTTTACTTTTAATGCGGACCACATGTCTTTAGCGTTATTATCTTTAGAAATTCTCCCATAATGTCATTATCCATACTCCTTAGCAACGTTATATGACCAAGATATTTTTTTTCCAAGCTTGATATGCCTCAAGATCTTTCACATGTTGAGGGGTATCACCATTTTCAAGAAGTGTCATAGACACGTTAAGAGCTTCTAGAGCCTCTTTCTCTTCCTGGCCATATTGAATTTTCATACTCCATATTTCATACTTATCATCATTAAGCTTATCACCTTTATTAAGCTCGGCGGCAATGTTCTTTGCAGCAGTAGACATACTTTTTATAACCAATAATAAAGTATAGTAAGACAAGTACATACATTATTTTAGCCTAAATTTACATAGATAATAATTCTTAAGATAATCAACTATGTCAAGATTTATTTCACATAAGGTTCAGATTCGAAAGTTCACTAAGTTCACAATCAACATTTGGCTTCTAATATGACATAAATCTAACAAAATCACTCATCTATGAAACACTTATCTTAAATTACGTAAATTCAAGATTACACAAGCATAAATTCTATAAAAAATATAGAAAAACTCAATAATGCATAATAATATAAATAATTAAATTCATACAAGTTATCTGAAAATAAGATATCACATTGACTATCACACAAATTAAATGCACCAAGATACATTTTCTGATTATTTTTATTTTTATTTTTTATCACAACATAACAACCAAAAAAGTGACAAGAAATGTTCAATAAAAAACTTTTGTACTTTGTTGGTATCAATTTCTCAAAAAAAAAAAAAATCAATTGTAAGGTTTTACCTCTAGTGAAGTTCAAGTATTTCCAAGACCTACTTACTTTAGCAGAAGGAAGCACACAACTTTGAAACAAAAAAGAATGTCCAACCATTCTGATTACAAATTCAATTCACATAGTGAATGTTCTTTAAATCCATTTATTTTTGTCTTGATCACTGTGATACTAATCTTTACTTTCAAGAAAAAAATATAGCAACTACATATGGCTGAAAATTGACATATGTTAGACAAAAATTTTGAGAAGACTTAATAAAAATAAGCCAAACTCGTTTTCCAAGTAATAAGGAAAGTGGATGGTATGTGATTTGACCAAAAGAAACGACAAACTCTTTTAGTTAAGAAATAGTACACATCTTTGCTTATTATGTTTATCCCAAAAAAGTTTCTCTTTATTTATACAGAATTAAATATTAAAAAAAATAAATAGGTAATATTATTGGGTTTTCACCAAAAACATAAAAAATAATGGCGCAAAAACAGAAAAATGGATATCTCCCGATGTTGTGTTTTTAATGAAAGAAACATCGAAACTAGAAAACAAACAAACCTGGCTCGGATGCCAATATAGAATCTAATAAAACACAAACGTTGTAGGATCATTGAGTTTATTTTACTAGTCTAACAGTGTAATTACATTTATAAAACACTAATCACACTATAGTTCATAGTCTACGTATCGTAGCTTGTTACAAAATTGTTTCCGTAACACCCTGAGGATCTCATCCCAAGACGTCACACGGTGCTTAAGGATACAAGTAGCCCTAAGCTAACCCTTTGAGCCAGTTACTACATATAACACTTGCTTTAGGATAAATAAGTTAAACAATGATGCCTTACTGTGTCAACTATAATCCAAAAAACTGGAAATAATGTCCAGATAGCAAAAATACTAATAGTATGGAACACCACTTCAACTGGCAATCTAGTCTTACAAAGCCTTTACTACTCAAACTGGAGAGCCATTGGGATAGACCCCCAACTGACTCGCTATGATCTGAAAGTAAAACTCAAAACACTATGAAAATGGGGAAGCTGCTAATATATGTCCTCGAACCATGAGGAATCACCAACTATGGAATGTAAACAAAGGTACTCGAGAATCACGGTCACTACTGAGACTGAACACCTGAACCTACATTATGAGACAATATAGCACGCAGACGTATATGTGGATCAACACTTTGGAAATGTACTAAGTATATGTGGGTGTATACATTTGCATAAAACAATATCAATACTCTTTAGTAACATTATGCATGCAAATAGGAATGAATCACATAGCTTGAATAAGTCTAAAATATAAAACCCATGAATCATGAATAGTGAGGAATGTAACACAAATCTCGTGAGTCATTATACTTAACTTTAAAATCTATACTCTCCTCTTGTTATTAGTACTTGAAGGCTAAAGGAAGCTTTAAACAATACTTTCAAACTCATGCTTTTATCATGTGGAGAGTAAAACTTAAGGAATAAAAAATTTTAGGAGCTTTTAACACTTGGGAACTCTGGAACTCTTTTAGACTCGAGACACTTAGAACTCGAGAGTTTCTTCTAACCGACATAAACCATGTGAGCTAAATAGAGTCTTGCATCTTGCTCACATTGGGGAGAGTTGTTCTATCATTGACATCGGAGTAGAACCTCATCTTTAGTGATCACTATCTCGGCCTTGGGCCCATAAATCTTGAACCTACGGTGGCACGTAGTTCTGGGGTATGAGACCTTGGAATCATACCCAACTCAGTGCTAAATACTACTCCCATTCTCAGCTCAGAACTCTTAGGAAATCCACCCTAAAATAACTCAAGGGTCTATAATGAAGATCAAAACATATTTCTATTTGGTTTAAATCATTCTCAATGTGGATTTCAACTCTATTATGACCGAAAGGCTAAACCTTTCTCAATACTATCAAAGTACTCAATTCATGTGTGCTTATAGAACAAAAGTTCATAAAATTGCAAATCTCAAGTAGGGCTTAGTGACCCATAATCAAATCTTAAGTTAAGACTCATCAAAGTGCATACTAGATGTCATAAAGATTCATAAATCCTATAGAAAATCTGGAATTTTCAACAGTTTGCCTTAAAATCTCAACATACTCATGTACTTCAATTTATAGAACAAACTAATAAAATCTCAAGGAATAACAACATAGGGTATAAACCCATACTTCGATTTCATAAGAAAACATAGAAAATCATATATTCTTGTAAGTAAAACAACTTTTGGGCACAAGGACGAAAGAAGTGTCCTTGTTCAAACCCCATCTACCTTAGATTATGACTTGTAGATGAACAAGCTTACTTTAGACTCTTTTTCGTACTCTTGAGAGAGGGTTCTTGAAGCCTTTGACTTGGGAACCTTAAATCTTAAATCAATTTGTAAAATCTATGGTGTGTTCTTGAATTTATTGGACTATGATTTGGATTTGTTCTAGAGGGTTATTCTTGAGAGAAAACCCTAGTTTTTTTTATGTCTATGAAGAATGTGAAGCTATGTTCTTTGTTTTGCCTATATCTGAGTGTAAAAAGCATAGAAAAAGATCAAAAAGGCCTTAAAAAAGACTTAAAAATCACTGAACCAAATAGGCAACGGTGGGTGCCACGGTCCATCGAGGGCCTGATGGTCTATCAATCTTGACCGTCGCACCTGGGCCAGAACTCAATTCACTGTCTCATTCGTGATGATGTGTGCGATGGTACGTCAAGTTCTCAATGGTCCATCGACCTTACCATTGCGCTTTACCAGAATGGGGTCTCACTGCATCCTCTGCGATGGTTTGGGTGACGGTCCATTGCAAGCTCGATGTTCGTTGGCCCTTTTCATCGCGGCTGGCCAATTTTGCTGCTTTCTATAAGATGGCCATATCTTTCTCTTCCAATGTCGGATTTCGATGAAATGGGTGTCGTTGGAAAGATAATTCAATTTTCTACACAATAAAAAGTTATTTTTAGGAAAATTCAATAAGGTTTAAATATTTAATTACCTTTGGAGTCACTCCTTAATCATTAAGGGCCGTATTATACTTCACTTGACACGCTCTAAAGTCTCAAACTATGAGGGAACTTTATGGGGTCTTAGAATATCTACCCCTTGGAAACATTCATCCTTAAATGCATCTAGTTATATTAAGAACACAGAGAAAATTGAGTACACATAGCTAAAGCAATTTGCTAAGTGGGCTTCATATTTTTCTAAACTCTTGAATGCTTTGGAAATTGCTAGAACTCATGTAAGGATAGATACATAACTAAAATTTAGATTAAATAGGATGAATTAAGGGATAAATATACCTTTTTCATGATTCGAACTCACAGAGATGAGGTGACGGTACTTGGATCGCATGTCTGCTTCTGCCTCCCAAGTAGTGCCCTCAACTGACTGGTTCCGCTACAAAACTTTGACCAAGGGAACATCTTTATTCCTCAGTCTATGGATTTGGAAATCTAGGATCTCAATGGTAATCTAATCAAATGAAATGTTGTTCTAAATATCAACACTCTCTGAAGGATCCACTACAATGGAATCACCAATATGCTTCTTAAGCATGGAGACATGAAAAATAGGATGAATAGCTGACAATTCTACGGGCAACTCAACTTCATAGGCTACTTTCCCAATATGGTTCAAACTTCTATAAGGGCCAACATAATAGGGACTAAGCTTCTTTTTTCTGCCAAACCTTTTTACCCCTTTCATGGGTGAAATCATCAAGTACACTAAATCACCCACCTCAAACTCAAGATTCTTTTTCCTTACATCGGCGTATGACTTTTGACGACTCTGAGCTATCTTCAATCTTTACCTAATCAACATCACCTTCTCTATAGCCTCAAATACTACATAAGGCCCAATCACAGTTGCCTTACCCACTTCAAACCAACCTATGGGTGATCTACATCTTCTACCATACAACGCCTCAAATGGTTCTATGTTAATGCTAGCATGATAACTGTTGTTATAAGCAAACTCTATCAATGATAAATGCTCATCGTAACTACCCTTGAAGTCAAGAGAAAATTCTCTCAACATATCCTCCAAAGTCTGGATGGTTCTCTTAGCTTGACCGTATATCTACGGAAGTAGAACTAAGGTGAACTTGGGTACCAAGACCTTTCTGAAAAGTTCTCCAAAACTGTGAAGTAAACTAATTACCCCTATCTAAAATGATAGATAAGGGGACTCCATGCAATTTGACTAACTCTCGGATATATAGTCTAGCATAATCCTCAGCCGTATAAGACGTATGCACAGGCAAGAAATGCAGGAACTTAGTCAACCTATCCACAACTACCCAAATAGAATTATAATAACGATACAAAAGAGGTAAACTAGTCACAAAATCCATATTCACCTCTTCCCACTTCAAAGTGGGTATACCAAACACTTTTAACTTACCACAAAGTCTTTGGTGCTCTACCTTAACTAGGTTCCACGTTGCACACTTCTCTACAAAATCAGCTATATCCTTCTTCATACCACTCCATTAATAGATTTCCCACAAATTAGCTATTACCATGTAAATGGCTAAATGGTTATACTTTTGGGTTACATAGAATCCCCCAAGTGGTTTAATATAGTAAATAGAAAGGCATTTGGATGTCCCCTTAAACCTATATATGGTTGGGTATGGATAGTACTTGCAAGTATAGTCGGTATGATGATAACACCACTAAATAGCCTTGGTTAGAAAATTGTAAATGGATTTATTAGTTGCTTTGTAATGGTTTTAATTGGGAAATAACGGCGGGATGTGTCGCAAAGTCATGAAAGGTAGAGGTCCCGAGGGGACCAAAACTGGAAACTCATTTTTGCCGATATGAGGTTGATCCTGGTTACCGTGTGCATGATGTCACACTATATTTTGAGGGATGTACAAGTCATCCTAATTTTTTATTCCCTAGTCATGTGGCTTCATGCACTGGGGCCCTTTCAGCAAGGAGAGCTGGACCTATATAGCCCATGAGTGATTTAGCACTCTACACAGCCCAGGTAAAGGTGTTAAAGGCATGCTAAATCTAGTTTCCTTTTCTGGTATGGTTGTATATAAATAAATATAAGTATATGTATATGTATATATATATCTGGCTGTATTGATATGGATGGTTTTACTTGGTTTTATAATTGTCTTTATTTTATCCTTATCTTGAGATAATGGTAGTGTTAACCCGCTAAGCTATCTACTGGTGGCTGTATACCCACGCTATGCAGGAACCGACTATTTTACTTCTTCTACATAGTGATTAACTCGAGGATCAGCATTTGGACTGAAGTGGTGAGCTTCCATCCTTTTGGAAGGCTCCATTTTATGTTATGAATATTTTCTATAATCTTTAATTTTATTTTGGATATTGGGTTTGGCCATGGTTGGGGGCATGTCCCAACTGAATTTTATTACTCTTTTGGTTAGAGGCATTGTGGTACTACTATGGGTTGGAATGTGTGGGATCAGTATTGTTGTCATCCTTGACATTGGAATAATCTGGATGGCCGACATCATTAGATGATACCGACATCATTAGATGATATTGTTGGTTGTTCCATCGTATTTCATTTTGAGATTAATTATATAATGTTTTGGAATATCTTTGGTTATGGCCTGGTTTATGGACCTTGTTTCGGTATTGGTTTAGTATGGTTAGATTGTTGGTATGAGATAGTAGGACTCAATTGGTTCGATCACGGTTGTGATCTTATACCAGAGGCTTCATGTGAGCTGTTGCACTATCTTGCTACATGCCCAAAATTCAACCAACTCAGGGTAGGCGGCTGGTGGTTGGGTTACGTAACGGGGGTGGTCACCCATCCCAGTCGGACTTGGGACGCCAATTATGACAAGGCCCCCAGACATTTCGTATTATTTATGCTCTTTCAATATATATTAATTAATGTTATGTGTAATATGAACTTTTAATCACATGTCAAATACCCCCACACTTTAAACCTATCAAGTACCTTTTCACAACATATATAGGAAAAACTGAATTCATTTACTCATGTTCTCTAGATTTCATATTCATTTATAATAATTTTCAAGTATACTCATGTACTTGTAAACAATATAATTTTTTATATTATCTTAATAAACTTCACATATGATAAGAATAACTATCCATAATGATCACACAAGAAAATATTATTCTTAATTATCATACATTTGAAGATCATCACACATATATCATTTCCCTTAATATTTCTAAAAATAAATTCACAAAATCACAATAAACAAAAATTTATAAATAATAATAAGTTGGATTACAAAAATAAATTATTTCTTTTGTTAATTCTTCTTAGTCCGATGCTTTGATCATATGACCACTTTTCAATATCAAAGTCAAGCAACTGCAATCTAAATTTATAACACTTCTATCCATGTGTACCTAATTTTTTGAACTTCTCCTAATTTTTCAATGAGGCTTGTTGAGATGTGTTCAAGCCCCACTTGAACTGTTGGGTTCGAAATCGAGAGGGCGTCATGCGAAAGCTATTAGTTACGAACGATTGTGGTGACAATTCAGAAGACACATAAAACAATACTAAAAAGCTTAATATTATTATATTATTTGGCCAATTGGCCTACAAATAAAACCTAATATAAAAACATAAAAACTAATGAGAGAGAAAATCTCCCCCTAAACAAAGACTCTTTAATGACTGCATTGTGGATGCTATTGTGTTATGGCATGAGAAGGGGGGTCTTCTATTTATAGATGTCAAAAACCTTTTCTCCAAGAAATAGGTTAGCCAAATATGAAAAAGAATTTTACTTTTTCTTTCAGTAAAAGTAAAAGTAATTATGGTAACTTTTATTTTCCTTCTAAGAAAAAGTAAAACTTAAATATAGTAAGAAAATCAGGGCAAAAACCTTAACAAATCTCCCCTTTTTGGCTTGGTTTTCTTCACATGATCTGCCTTCTTCATATATTTGATCTTTGTTCTTTACATAGTCTTCATCACTGCTGTTTGACATGTTTAACAATGGATCTTTTGGGTTAAAAGTAATGAGCCCTTTTTGGGTTAAAAATATTGGAGCCCTTTATAGGGTTAAAATTAAGTTTTATTTTCAAATATGTAACAGCAGGATTGTTGAAAATATGATGACAACTATCTCCACATGTAGTTTTTTGACATATATCTTCATTATCATCAAATTGTAGCAACTTTGATCTTAAACTATCCGTAATCGAACCATCTGATCTTAGAACCATTGGCTCTGATACCACTTGTTGGATTCAAAATCGAGAGGGCGTCATGCGGAAGCTATTATTTGCAAACCATTGTGGTGAGAATTTAGAAGGCACATAAAACAATACTAAAAAGATTAATAGTATTATATATTTGTCCAATTGGCCTACATATAAAACGTAATATAAAAATATAAAAACTAATGAGAGAGAAAATCTTCCCCTAAATAAAGACTCTTTAATGACTACATTGTGGATGCAATTGTGTTATGGTATGAGAAAGAGAGTTTTCTATTTATAGATGTCAAAAACCTTTTCTCCAAGAAAGAGGTTAGCCAAATATGGAAATGAATTTTACTATTTCTTTCAGAAAAAGCAAAAGTAATTATGGTAAATTTTATTTTCCTTCTAAGAAAAAGTAAAACTTAAATATAGTAAGAAAATTAGGGCAAAAACCCTAACATGAACTACTGCACTACTTTGCAATCGATGCCTCAAAAATATATACACAACAAAACTCAAAACTGCTTGACTTTTTTTAACGTACTGTTTTAATCTTTTTCCACGTTTTCCAGGGAAAACCATTTGTTATAAGGTCTCCAAAGTAACATCAATTGTTGTCTCACTAGAATCCAACTCTTTGCAAGAAATTTACTGAACCTAACTTTCTTCTTCAATGTCTTCATTTGTGTCTTTTTCTACTGCACTCTTGGTATCCACTCTTTCGAATCATATTGTTGTTACATTATTTGAAAATATGTTTCATAAACACAAAGTATATGAAGAAGAACATAAAAATGAAGCTCAATAATCTGAACAACAAACACAGGGTTAAAGATTTGAAACACACATGAAATTTTTTTCTAAAAATGATATTTTCTCCCTCTTCTTTGCTAGATTGCTAATGGAATTATATTCAAATACTCTTAGTGGATATGACGAGTCTATTGAATTATGCACTAAGTAAATAGTGAAGTGATTCTTCTGGAAAGCAAGAATTAAGAACTTGATAGTTTTGCGAAGAAAATAACTCCTTGGGGAGTGTTGTAAGAAAAAAAATACTCTGTAAAGATTTTATTTGTAAACACTTTTTGAAAAAGGTAACATTGACATCATAAGCGGTGGAATTTAAATAGAACTAAGGTAACCAAAGTATGAAATGCCATAGCCTTGCAGTAAAAGAAACCTCTTATAAAAATATTTATAATTCATAATTTAATTTAAAAAAAGTCCAACGCTTATTAGTCCTTTTTATCCTTCTTTCGCATTAGGGTTTCCAATGAGACAAAATTCAGATGCTTAGAAAAAATAAATTATTTAGTTCGCTCCCAGATGTATGAGTTACCTAAATATTGAATAATTGGGAGAGATAGCATCATGGGTCTGGATAACAGTAGATATTATAGACTACAATATCTTTATTCTCTTTGGCATCATGATAGACTGAGGTTTTAATGATGGGGTATATAATTTCCATAAAATTGCACGATTTGCCTTTAATGAATTGATTTTAAATTTTTCTCCTTAAAATATATTTGAGAATCATTATTTTGCACTTTTAGAAATTAAATTAAGTCTAGTTGATCATAAAACTGCTACGTACAATCCTACCTACGATCCGTAGGTAGTACCTATGGCCCCGTAGGTAAGGCACATAGGAAGGGTGTTTAAAGTTCTGCAAGCTGATTACTTCCCCTAATTCCGAAGAAGGCCATCTACGAGGCATAGGTGGTACATATGACCCTGCAGGTACCCCTCACAGGTAGGTAATTTAAAGCATGAAGAATACTCTAATTCCTACAAACCCATCTACGGTCTGTAAGTAGGGTCGTAGGTTGATGCCGACTCTATTTTCTTATTTTATTTTGGATAGATTTTCTAGGTTTTTTTATGTACCTATAATTACCCATTGGATGTTTCATTATTAGTTTATGCACTTTGCATAATTATTATATTTTCTTGAGTTCTAAGATACACTTTTGATCTTGAAATTCTCGTTCTTTATTTTTAGGGTTTGATATAAAGTTGAGATTTTGATTTTCATTCTTATTATTCCTGAGATCATTTGTATTCTTTCAATTATGAATTATATATCTATTCATGCAATAATGCGCATCTAAACTCCATAGCTAGAATTGTGGGAACCCTGATGGATTAATGAAACCGTGGAAGTGCAAATTCATTCTATATTTGTGTTCATGCATGAAATGTGATTTTTTTCATTTCGATTGCTTTATTAACGGTTGAAAATATTAGGAACCTGCCTATTGTTAATACTAACACGATATAGAGGTAGAGATTGGTAAAAGAATATCGCAATAGTAATTTCAAGCTACCAACCTTCACTTAATTAACTTGATTCCGAGAGGAGATAGTTAATATATGACCTATAACAAGGGGTAGTAATGCGACACTCTAAAACCGAGATGAGATGTTTGAAATTTACTCAGACCAAGAGCGAGAGACAATTAGGTGATACAAAACTTGTTAGATTCTATATGTAAGGCACCAAGATAGTTTGATGAGCACGATAAGTATGTGGAGATAACAAGTCAAGGGAAGCACAATTCTAGTGATCATCTCATACTGATTACAACCTTATTTGCCAAGAATTTTTACTGTTACTACAATTCTTAAAAAAACCCACATTTACTTTCTGCACTTTCTAGCTGCATCAACAAGCTCGTGATAAATTTTTGTCCTATTTTTTGTGGGATCGACCCTAATGTCGTTGGGTTCTATATTTGACAAACGACCATGCTATACTTTTATGAGGTGTAATTTGAGCGACATCAAATTTTTGCATCATTGCTGGGGAATATGGTTTCGGATTGATCGATTAAATTTGTTAAGGTTGTTGGTTTTTAACTATTCTAGTGTATGCATTGTATATGCACAGTACTCAGAGTCAAGGCAATCCCTTAATTCCATTTGATCTTGAGCTTGAATAGACCTTTTGAAAGAATCGTAAGATTAAAGAGTATGAGCATGAAGCTCAGCCTGATGAGGTTTGGGATGAACCAGATGCCTTGAATATGCCACCTCTACAGGGTGTGTAAGAAACTACCGCACAAACTAATGCTCGATTAATAGCTGAAGATAATGCGAGGTTGGCAGCTAATCATCATACAACTCATGAGGAGGAATGAGTTATTCAGGAAGAAGGGCATAGAGTAGCACTCGACATAGATAGAGCTACAAGAAATAGACCTTAACCACCTATTTATAGTACTTACCTATTTATAATGATCTGGAAGATGATTTGGGGTATGTTGAACCAGTTAAGGCAGGATGAATCATTCTTCTAGAGTTGCCCGAAGAAACGAAGTTTGACTTTATGAGTTAAATGATTCAGTTGCTTAGTCTAAAGAATATGTTAGCTAGTTTGCCGACTACGATGCAAACATGCACATTATGAATTTTGTGGGGATTTACACATTGTACTATCTACTGGGGTTAAGTCAAAAATCTTAATGAAGTTGTTCCCATTCTCTCTTAAAGGTGAAGCGAGAATATGGTTAGAAGAACTGCCTTATAGGTTCATTACCACTTAGAATAAGTTAAGGACACAATTCTTGGATTGATATTTCTTGCCTTCTGGAATGGTGCAGTTGAAGAATGAGAATTATAATTTTAGACATTTACATTCAGAGGTTTTGTACGAGACATGGTTGAGGTTCACGACAAAGTTGATGAATGTTCCAATCATGAAATTTCAGGAAGGAGCCTACTGGAGATTTCTATAGAGCCTTGAATGCAAATACAAAGGTTGTGGCTGAAACTATCATTGGTAGGGATTTCATGAGTCTTCGTTAGGAGCTAGCTATTGAAATATTAGAATGGGTTTCTACAACTATTCGAGGGTCACATACTTGGCAGGCAGATAAGGGAGCCGTTATTTATTCTATTGGTGTCTCTAGTAAGCAGAGAGCCCTAGATGAGATAGTGGCTCAAGAGGTAGAATAGGTGAGGACTGAGATTGGGGTCCATACTAAGTAATTTGTAGATTTTAGAGTAGAAAATATTAATGTTGTGTGCGTACAAGGTAAATATTCTAGGCATTACAAATCTATGATGTCGCCTAAACATTACCCTCTAAGAAGATACAATGTGGTTACTGTCAAATTATTGTAGCCCAACTAGGTTGGGGTCGATCCCATAAGAAATAGGTTGAATCTATCTCTCGAACTTGCTGAAGTAGCCAAAAGTGCAGGAAAGTATCTAGGGGAATTTGTAGTAAATAGTACAATGTAATAAGTTGTGAATTCTCTTGGTTGTATGCAATCTAAGATGAACACTAGGACTGCGATCCCCCTGGCTTCCTAACTCCACAAATTTCTCATGCTCAATCCAACTATCTCACTGCCACCTATGCAAAATCTGACAAGCTATGTATTACCAACCGTCAGCTGAATATGTTGATAAATCTCACCCTTCACCTTGTGAGTTTTAGGGTGTCGCCTTACTATCCCTTGTTTTTGATTCCAGTTTAACTATCACGTTGCGGGTATCAAGTTATTAGACGAGGGTTGATAGTCTCGAATCGCTATTGTAATTGTTTTTAATCTCAATTGCTCTTGTTAAGACAATCTCAAATACCGGTGGGTTCTTAGTGTTGTACACCGCTAACAAAATAATTAAACTAAAGAAGATCATAGTGAAATTGTAAACAATGATCTAGAAGAATATCACACTTCCCCTACTTCCTTATTCTGCCACGGTTCCCACAACCCTAGCTTAGGGATTTAGCCACTCATAGTTGCATGAAATGCCATGTAATTCAATAAAGAACTCATATAAGTAATCTCATAATAATGAAATAATAAAACTCAAACTCTCAAATCAATTAATAAACCAAAAGACTAAGAAGAAAAAGATTCCAAAATCTAAAGTTAATCTTGAAATCAAAATATATGTTTGTGAACAGTAAAAGTGCGTAAATAGACTAAAAAGCATCAAAAGAGTATTTATTGATTACATAAAAGTCCTAAAAATCTAACCTTGAACACACATGGAAACTTGAGATGCTAGCCATATACGACGCCACCTACGGGCCGTAAGTAGCACTTACGCCACATAGGTGGCCCTCGTTGGTGGCAGTCTTCAATGATCTACAACTTCTCTAAACTTAATTTTCTCTGCTACTTATATTGTTACGTATGATGCCATAGGTGGTACCTGAGAGCCGTAGGTGACCCCTTGTAGGTGTCAGGAAAAAACTTCAACTTCTGATTCTCTGAAGTTTGATCTCTTAGACCTATGATGACTATATACACCACGTAGGTCACCTCGTAAGTAGGTTTTTCTATAAATCTTGAATTATTTTTCTTCATGTTAAGCTCCAAAACCTAATTCCCTACAAAATAGACACAAAAACACATCATAACTACCAAAAAAACCTAAGTACTTACATATTTTCCAATTTTAAGAATAAAAATTTCCATGAAACCATGGCACATCAACACCCTCAACTTAGAATGTTTACATTTCTCCAGTCAATAAAAATGCAAAAAAAACACAACAACAATGCTTAATTAAGGGAAACCTAAGATACCTATGCAGTCAATCTCAAATTTAGCTCAAAAAATCACCTCTTCCTATTTTTAATATTTTCAAAATGAACTTTATGGATCTATGTATAACAACAATGTGAAGCAAAAGAACCAGGATATGACATTACATTAGTAATACCTAATCAAGAATATGTACCAATCATATTACCCAAATAGATAAGTAGTAAGCAATATAACCCATGAACCCACACAACAAAGAAGTCTCACTCTCTAAGTAGAATAATGCATGTTAAAGCGGGGACGATAGAAAGACACCCACACTCACAAAGAAGTTCCAACAATGTGTATAGAATACCATAGGCTTGCCCTTATTTTCTTTACCTCTGTTTTTTGAACAGTCGGGTTAGGATCACTATCAGACTTTACTCGGCTTGTAGCATAGGCTTGGGGGCTGGTATGGTATATTTAGGAATTTAGTGACTAAGCCTTCTTGGCATTAAAATTATGTTATCGGTAAACTTATCAACAAAATTTTCTTTTATTACTCCCTTATTCTACCATTTTCCCTTTATTTCTTAATTAGGCTGGGTTCGTAACAGCGCCCAAGCACACACGCAAGTTTACATGGTATTATTAAGTAGCTAAGTGGCCTTCAAGAAGCCAAGTATCAATCCAACGGGGACTTTCTTAAAGAACGATTTGATTTTAGTTCAACTTATGAGATTAGTTTAGTTTAAAAGTAACAAAAAGAGAGTTTGGAGTTTGTAAATTGCAAGTAAATTAAATAGTGTGTAAAGTAAAGATGTTAGATAATCAATAAGAGTAAAATCCAGGGTTGAAGTGCTTTGAACAATCATACTATGTTGTCGACTTTAATTTATCAATTCACTTATCTTGGTTGTTGATTCACAGGTTTAATCACATGATCATGGTATCCTAACCTCTAACCAATTACATAATGTGGACATTACAACCACATCGTTGAGCGGGGATGTAGTAATCCAATTAAATTCTTTAAGCTATCATCCTACGTTTGAATCAAGTACGTTATCTAAGTACATCCCTGTCATAGATACTAATTGGTATTCCTTATTTCATAAAATAATATAAATCATACTTTGTTCAATACCACGTTCTATCTCTCTA
Source organism: Capsicum annuum (assembly GCF_002878395.1). Lineage (NCBI taxonomy): Eukaryota > Viridiplantae > Streptophyta > Magnoliopsida > Solanales > Solanaceae > Capsicum > Capsicum annuum. The sequence goes on along the minus strand of NC_061112.1, from coordinate 44,088,096 downwards.
TTCCCTCTCCCGAGTTCACAATATTGACAATGGGTATAATCTAAAGGTGATCAAGCCTCTAAATATTTAGAATAAGATTGAACACATAACCAACAATGATAATCAAATCAATGAACTAGTATGAAAACCATAGTACTCATGTATTCGGCTTCAATCCCGGAAAGAGGGTGTTTAGCCACACATAGTCATAATCGTAATCACCAGCTTGTAATTAAAGACTAAGAACATGTATGAACTAAATTATAATGATAAAAACCTAATTTATTAAGTTGTAGCAGACTCCTTGATGAACTAAGACGTCCAAATATGAATAATAATATGTACAAAGATGTATTTATAGTAGACAACAAAGTCCAAGCCAGATAGGATTAAAAGTGCAACTTTTGTCGTGTTTGGAGGGGGGTCACGACGTGATACTTGCTTCGGTTGAATAAGGGTCACGAAGAAAGGCTTTCTTGGGTCAAGTAGGGGCCATGATGTGAGGCTGGCTTGAGTCTAATGGGGGTCGCGACATGCCCTTATCGCAACACCTCTCTAGAATGCTTCTCAAAATTTTTTTATGTGTTGGACGTTCCTCCCTTCATCCTTGACTTTGTGGTTTATTTCCCATTATTTTCCATCCTTCAATTCATATATATATCATCATAAACAGATCAAAAAAGATCCTAGAAGAACACACCATACGAATTAGAGGTTTAAACAACACAACATCAATCTCAATGAATCAACAACAAGAGCTTAGACTAGGTTGATCTCTATGATCTTCAACTTCATATTTTGACTCTATACTTGACTCACTTGAACTTTGTACACTACCAAAAAGTTGTTACACATATATTGACACCATTAAAATCATTTAGAACACATTAAACACCATAGAATCCAACAAATGAGACTAGACAAGCACCTAGCTCAAGCTAGTAATACTAGTTTCATCGATTGAACTCTAAGTGATCCAATTAAACACAAACTTGTTTGGAATACACTTTGCGAATTCTAATCACACAATTTATCACTTAGATGCTTATTTAAATCAATATCAACACCTTAAGCACTCAATTTATCCTCAAAACAAGGCGAAATAGGTTAGAATAGTAACACTAGAATGCATCAATACACCAACATCACCACCCCACACGTAAACCTTGTTCATCCTCGAACAACTATTAACTATAAGAATCATGAGCTGAATAGACTCCACACTTTTACTACATTCAAAAAACTCAAGCTAGTACTACAATGACTATATGAAATGCAAGTTTACAACACTACACATGTTATACACAATTGAAAGCTCAAGAATCCTATTCCAAAACATCCTAGCCTCAAGAATTGACTCAATACATGGAAAACTCATGCATCTTGCTCAATATAAGACATCATACAAAAAAAAACCATATTCATCAAACAAGTTCCTTCACAACAAGAGAGTTGCCCATAAATATTCACAATAATGTAATTATCATAGTGCGTATAAGAATGAAATTACACTCACTCACAAAAAGAATTCACAAGTTAAACTCAATGAACCATAGGGTTTCCCTTAGTATAGTGCTCCACTAATATGAGAATGATTAACTTAGGATCAACTAGGTCTTTTTCGGGTTGTAATGTAGGCTAAGGAACGAGTAGGAACTATTTAGGAATAGTGATTAATCTCTCTAAGAGCATTAATACACTATATTATACATTTAAAACTAATCTCAAACAACCAAATTACACCATTTTATCTACCATTTTCTTTTGTTTTGTCCCATTTCTTTTTAAGTATTTTCACACATACTTGGTGGATGCATAGTTTATTACCACATGAATCAATTTTTCTCTTTTTTCACAACCATAGTAATATTTCTAGCATAATTTACACCACACCCATACACTATACATCAATTATCTACACCAATAACTATTACCTTGGGTCATCAAATTCACTTTTTTCTTCTTCAATTTCTCAAAATCCATACTAAATTACTTTTCATTAAAGAACTTAGGAGCTTTTTGGATCAAATTATGGTCTATCAAAGAATGGGATTAGTCTACATACTAGGCTACCAAAGAAAAGGCTAAAGGCTCAATAGGGGTTTACTAGGATAATGCTCAAAGGGTAGGACAAATAGAAGGTATAAAATAAGGCTATCAAAGAAAAACCTATATCATCACCTAAAACCACACTCTTTATTTCACTTTGCACACACACCGGGCAAGTTCTAGAAATTACATGCAACAAGGAATATACAAAAGGTCACATGAACATGGCACATGCTCAACTCAAAAGGATCATCATAGACTCCCAACCAAACAATATCATGTTTTCAAATTTAATCCAAAAAGAACAAGAGTCAAAAACTTGAGGAGTCTCAAAATTAGCAATTCCAAAAATCACATGCTTTTACCACACAAAATACTTGCACCATGTAATCAAAAATAGCACCACAAGAATATCTTACACCAAAATTTTTTAAATTAAGCTAAAAGTTAGGAATTTGCTCCCCCACACACACTTAAAAATCGACTTTTTCCCCAAAGTGAACTTTTAAAGTAAGAGATAGAAATACTACCTGAGTCCTGTAGGCCTAGCTAGAAGCATCTTTATATATAAAGGAGATCCCTAGGAGCCCATACTCAATTTTTGCCATGCTCCTTACCTCAGGTTTCTGGTACTCAGACATTTCTTTAACCTATGACTTAGTAAAAAATAAAAACTACGTGAAATAAAAACTAATAACTGAAAATAAAACATACCTACCTAACATGGGTTGCCTTCCAAGCAGCGCCTGATTTAGTGTTGCGACACAATCCAACCCAACTCAACCATATTCCTTCACCCTTCAACTCCCCTTTGGGAGCTATTTTTTTATTTGTTTTTGACCTCTGGAGTTTGAAATCCTAAGTTTAACATCTCTCTCAACTTCAATCTTTATTATGTTGGGAAGTAGTAGTATTGGAGGCTCGGGCCGCTCAATAAGGGTGTCAGAAGAGGCCTTGGTGGGCTTACCACCCCACACTTATCCCTTTCAACAACAGTAATCATGCATTGATCATTACAGTGGGATAGCGTGTTTAGAGGTTTGTATACTTTAAATACCGCCTCTTCATCCTCTAACCTCATTTTTAGCGTGCCCTCTCTTACATCAATTAAAGCTCTACCCGTCACTAAAAATAGACATCCCAAGATGATTTGTACCTATTCTTCTACCTTAAAATCAAGAATAATACAGTCAGTAGGAATACTAAATTTACCAACCTTTATGAGCATATCCTCAATCACTCTGTCACGATGGGCTATGGTCCCATTTACCAACTGCAGTAGTATAGTGCTCGGTCTTGGCTTTCCCAAACCCAACTTTTTGAAAAAAATAGGGGCATCAAGTTAATATTTGCCCCTAAAT